>NW_025335269.1:32659888-32691517 GCF_004798865.1 Varanus komodoensis
CAGCTTCAGACCAATAGTTGAAGGAATGACATAAATGAATATAGGATATAAATAAATAAATAAAGTCTCACAGTCTATTCCAGAGAGACTCTATTAATACCCAGTACAAGTTCTGAGATCCATATCTAGGAATCCTAAGTATCAGTCATAAATACTTTGCAGTGTGTTATTGTATTATGAATTCCATAGTCAAATTTCCTAATTTAATAATAATAGTACATATGTTCTCATGGGTATTAGAAGACATATATTCTTTCATTACAAATCTTTTAGTGTGGAAATAATAATGTAGGAAGAGTTCCACTGTACCCACCAAATAGATTTCTAAAAATATCATATCCTTGGAAATAATCAATGATCCTTGAAAACTTTGCTAAAATGAAGGATAATGATACAGTCAAAGTTAATGGGGAAAATTCCTGGCTTCATTGGTAAGAAATAGTGCACATTTTGTTGCTGTGATATCTTGTTTCTACAGGGAAGTGCTATCCTCCACTGTAATGCCATTTCTTTTCAGGGACGCTCTATTAAACAAGTAGGGAAATGGCTAAAGTCTACACCCATTGCATCTTCTGCATTGTGAAGCTGGGCTGAAACATATGGTTGTGTGATGTTGTGTGTCAGCTGAGCTTTTTGATAATACAGTACTTAGTGCAGAAGTAAACTTGTCAGGAACAGAATATACAGTTGCTTCAACATAGCCATGTAAGGCTGTATGACAGTGTTGTATATTCTTGTGTTTTTGGAGCTTTTTCAGGTTTTTAAATTTAGGCTATAAATGGAGGTTGTTCCCTTTGTATGTCTCATCTGATTTAGGTTTTATAAAGGCAGTGGGGGTATGGGGGAGATGATTGCAGAGGGTGAACATGAGACTCCAAAATAGTGAGGTATTCCTGGACTATGTTTTCCAACTTTGCAAGTTAAACTGAAGGTACTTTTAAGTGACTGATTTACTGAGCATGTCAACCAGAAAATCCTGTGTTTTTAATGTTTATAGGAGCACTACATCATTGAAACTTTGGGCTCATAAGTTAATTGAAAATGAGTAAAGCATTGCCTCCACATTGAACCAACAGCGTCTTAAAGTGCTTAATTAAGTAACTAGTATATGTAATCAGCTAAATAATGCAATTTGAAATGGGGGAAGGGTATTGAAAGTGCACAGAATACCAGCTTTATAAATGATTTAAAACCTAGCTAAATCACAGTGTAAATTCTATAGCAGATGTGCAGTTGAGGAAATGACAAAAAGTGGTTATGGGGTTGATTAGTTATTCCTCTAATCATGAACTCAGTGCAGTAAACTGATGGCAAGCAGTGTCCTCAGTGTCTAAGGCAGCTTTCCCAAACCTGCTGCCTCCCAGATATTTTGGACTAAGAGTCCCATCACTTCAGCCATCATGTTTGTCATGATGGGAGTTACGGTTTAACACAGCTGTAGCGGGGATAACACATTGGGAAAGGCTGGTTTAAATTACACAAAGGAAAGAAAGAACAGAGAAAGAGAGCCGAGGTGATAGACACAGCTAAAGAAAAGGCTGAATGCATATACAGGCACACCTACACACACAGCTGGCATGGGTTATTTTTTCAGCAGTATTACTTTGTAGCTGATTTTTAGCACTCTTGAGTTCTTAGAGTAGTTTTATCCAGTGCTTTTTTTGTAAAAAAAAAAAAAGGTGCCGGAACTCAGGTCGCCGCTGGCGCATGACCACACACACCAATCCCAAGCCGAGCAGCATCCCAAGCCAGGCGGCACGGACACGAAAGCAGCCCACGGGCACTGTGTTAATGATGTGTGCTGCTGACCTGCTACGCCGACAGGCGATTCAAAATCACTTCGTAAAATCCATTGGAAAAAAAGGTGCCAGAACGCCGTTCTGGTGAGTTCGATGACAAAAAAAGCCCTGGTTTTATCGTTGTTTTACAGTGCTTCCTGCCAGTGTGCAGCTACCTGCTTCCCATGTATTGGAGCACATGGATTCTTCTGTTGAGCTTCCACAGATGCTGTACGTGGCATCGAAAGAACACTGAATTCAGGGCAGTAATCCTTGTACTTGCATTCCAAATTAATTCAAAGTCTAGTACCCAAAGTCTGCTCCTTCTGTGACACATTTTAGAGGTTGCTTTTCCCTTTCCCCTTTTTCATCTTTTGTATTTTTGGTCTTGAAAGTATTACTAATGATATATATGCAAGCACCTGTGCTCACACATAAGGGAGCATCCATGACTTTTACAAGATGCACGCATCCTAGCCTTCTAAAAGGGATTTCAAAGGAGGTAAATACAGCAAGTCCAATGAAATAGTTGGAAGACAGGACAACATGAAGGTGCCTAATTTTGCCAGGCCGTTTTAGGGCTAAACTAAAACCCGCGTTCTCTACCCTGTCCACAGGCTGCAAAAGGGGCTGCCTTTTCCAGTCTAGGAGGGCTGCTTGTAGTGATGTGCTTGTCAGCTGGACGAGTGCTGGTCAGGCACCAATAGCAACCATTACTTGTTGCCCAGTTGTGATCCTGGTGGCAGCCGCTGCTCGTGGTGTCATTTTCCCTCTTCTTTGCATCAGAGTGAGGGCACAGAGGATTCTTCTCGCTTACTCAGATGTCTCTTCTTGATATCAAAAAGCCAGTTCAAGCCTGCCCATGCATCCATGCGGCCCACTCCCATTTTCATTCTGCTGCAAGTGGTTAGCCCTGTGCAACCAACTCCCCTGCTTGCATGAGGATAATTTAGCACATCTGTAGACAAGCCCACAAAGGGAGAGAAGCACTCATTTACAGAACTGTGGGGTCCGCAAAGCTGCTTTATGCAAGCTCCACCGATCTGCCCCCTCCAGAAATGAGCATTTCCGTTTGTTGCCGATTGCTTCTGGAAGCACTGAATCGCCATGGTGGAAGGGGTGGCGGGGCACTCATGCAACAGAACTGGTGGGGCCAGCTGCCTGCATAGGTAGCACTGGATAGAGAACACTGGACGCTACCTATCACTCTGTCTCTGGTGTTGTTTCCTGTGATGCCATCTAGTCGATCTTAGGTGACCACTGGAGTCATCATGCAGCCAAACCAAAGGGAATGGGATACCTGCTGATGGAGCAGATTTGTGCCCTCCGCTCCATGAACAGGCAGTAAAAATAGCTGTACAAGGTGAGGTAGGGACACTTGAATTAAACCTTTCACAAACCCCATCTTTGGGATCAGAAAGCAGCTTTTATAGATCTGTGCACAAACGATCCCTCACTTACGGGCAGAGGAATGGTGGAGTTGGGGAGATTTCACTGGCTTTCCAGAGGGAAAAGGAATTCTCCTACACATTGTGTGAGTGTGTATGCGAGTCACCATTAGCGGTGACAGTAGGACAGCTTCTTTCTTTTTGCTTAAGGCTGCAGCTGTGTTGGCAGCTTGACCACCATTTTGCATCCTCTCCAGTGCCTTGGCTGTAGCATCGTTCCTGGGTATTCCAAAGAAAAAATAGCAATACCACTGCAGTGAAGAGTATTTGGAGAGAAGTCTGTAAACTGGCCTTTCTTTCACGTGGGGTAAGGGAAGAAAGGGAAATCATGGAAATTCCCCCCCAAAGAATGTCTTCTGAGGATGATTTGTTCAGCACTAATAATAATACATTCAGCTGAACCCGAACCGGTGTTCCATCTAGTATTACTGACAGCAGTTTCTGAGATCTGAGAATCAAATGTCCTTCCTTGCATTGCTTCAGCAGATGAAGGGACTGATGAATGCATAAACTCTGCTAATGAGATAGAGCTCTTTCACAAAATGTGTTATAAATGGAAGCCCCTGCTGGGCCCTGTTACAGTATACAATGTTAGTACATATGCATTTCCATTTATAAAGAGTGATCTTTAAATAGATAATTACAATATATGGATCCAAGTTGGAAATATCTATACTAGGACCAAGCAAAATCCCACAGAAATGTTCCAGTGTTAGAGTTCTTGAGGAACTCTTCATCAGGCTACAAAAAGAGGGACTTTGGGCAGGTGTTACGGCCCTGTGGTCTGCAGGATAGATACAGCCAGTCCAAAGTGGAGATCTGTAGTCTGAATGAATTCGTGCTCTCAGTCATTTCCATTTCTTAACTGCCCCATTGCCAAAGTTCTCTGAGCAGTTCACAGCAATTCGTAATACAGGTATAATAATAAAAATAGGTAATAAAATCAAAATCCAATATACTGCATCATAAAATTCCGATATACAAAATCCAAAGGACTTTAAACCGTGAACAGCTCTTAAACACTTAAAGCTTTTGCATGTCTTGTCATATGCCAATGTAGGCACTAGGCAGGTCTCAGGGAGGAGATCGTTCCATAATCAGGGGCCTACCATGGAGAAGGCCCTCTGCGCTAGTGCCACTTCCTGAGGCTCCCTTGGAAGTGGCACCTGGAGGAAGATCTTGGGTTCTGAACAGAGCATCCGGGCAGATTCAGGCTGGGGAAGGAACGCCCTCAGATCGTGCAGTCCCAAACCTTGTTTGGTGGTAGGTGCCACAGGTATCAGAGTATACCTAACAACGCCGGTGTGGTGCAGTGGTTAAGAGCCTGGGGCTGGGACTCAGCCGATCTGGGTTCTAGTCCCCGCTCAGCCATGGAGCCAACTGGGTGACTTTGGGCCAGTCACAGCCTCTCAGCCCAGCCCACCTCACAGGGTTGTTGTTGTGGGGATAAGATGGAGGAGGAGAATGATGTAAGCTGCCTTGAGCCCTTTGTAGGAAAAAGGCAGGATATAAATCGAAAAATAAATAAACAAACAAACAAACACATTGTGGGATAATGAAGCAGTGGCCGATCTGTTTCTGAAAATTCAAAGACTGGCTGTGCTTCTGATCTGCCTCTTGCCTTGGAATACTATTTGGAGTCCATTATCAGGCAGATTTACATCAACAGACATTAAATCTAATATTACGTCTCTGTACATGCGCAAGCACAGGCATACAGACATGCCCTGCCATTGGAAAATTGTTAGTGATAGTGAGATTGGATTTTCTTCTTAACGGCTTCCTGCCATTTTAATGTACAATACTTAGTTTTCCAGACTGATGAGGAGGAGTCTCATTTGGGCAGATGGGAAATGCTTATTATACTAATAGTGTTCTGCATTGTTAGCAGAGATTATTAGACCAGTTGCTGGAATTGCAGAATTAAGTAGGTGACAAGGTAAAATGAAGGGATAAGTGATAGCGGGCAGCAAACTAGAGAATGCACTAAAGAAAAGTGGCTTGAAATAGGGAAGTTGCTGCTAGAGTCCTTTCGGAATGGTTTGATCAGCAGTGCCCTTTCACCGGTGTGGGTAATCATCTTTGTTAATTCATGACTTACAACAAATCTGCAAGAATGGCCTGTGCCTTTTGAGTGAGTGCCATAGCTGAGACAGATTGCAATGAATCACTAACAGCGATCAATTATTTCAAAGACAGAAGACCTTCCAAAAAGCCAATAGCCAATCCAAAAGAAAGGTTCCAAGGAGGACAACTTATAAATGTTCCAGTCTCTTCCAGGAAGCTCAAGGCATCCTGATAACATGAGATCACCCTTATAATATCCTAATAATGGTCATCTTTATCAGAGACAAAAACTGAAGCTGAGGTCACCCTATTAATATCCTAATAGTGATCATATTTGATAGGGATGAAATCCGAAGTTGGAATGGCCAGCAAGGAGGAAAATCAGAATAGCTAAAACATGGAAAGAAGAAAAAGGACAGCCAGATCTTTTAAATAATCAAGATACTCTGCCAAATATTTATAATATGTCCTCTGGAATGGGTTTTTACATTTAATCCAAATGAAATGTACAATGTACAATTAATCTTTGGATTCAAAATAAGTCAGAGAAACCCAAACATTAGAAGCAGGTGTGCTGGCTCATACAGATCTGTAGCCTGCAAGCAGTCTGGGTCATTCTCAAAGAAAGGTGAAGGGGGAAAAGCTGAGTATTTCACCATCTTACCAGCCTGTTTCCCTGTTTCTTGCTTGCTGTTCTTGGACTGGGGCTTCCACCCTGAGTGAAGCCTGCAGGAGCTGAATGCTGACAGAATGCACACCTGTGCGACCAGCTGAATGTGACTCTCAGAGGGCCTTATCTGCCAGCCCAAAGCAGGGTGGGAATGCCTTGGCAGTGAGAATCCTGAAAGGGGAAGATACAAAAGGGGGGCTCTGCTTTGGGAGGAGCTACTTGGTGAGCGGGGTAGTGGGGGGGGGGATGCAAGGGCCAGAGGCACACTACTAGCACTGCTAGCGTATGAGCTAATCTCCCTCCCTCTCTAGAATTCTGATGAGATGGGGGATTAGATTCTGCTTCATGGGTACCAAGTATGTGCTTCACCGGGTTGGGGTGGGGGGCAGTTAGTGCCAGGTGGAAGAAAATTAACCAGGCTGGTAAGGCGAATGCCACAGAAACAGCTAACAATTGTGCCGTGTCCCAGCCCTTCTTGCACCTGCAGGACTGCTGATTGCCTTGTCAGCTTGTGCTGAGCTCTTGAGCTCTTGAGATGCTGCATTCAGTGCCGGAGCAGAGCAGAATAAGATCTCCTTGCCTATGATATAATAATGGAAGCAGTGGCCAACCTGGCATACATAAGCAAGACTTGAATGCACATACAGGGAGGGCTGCCCTGCTCTATAAGAATCCTCCCTCCCTCTTATTATCCACTCTCTCTGTCCCTCTCTTTGGAGTGGTTGCTCCTTGTCATGGACTAGTGGGACAGATTGGAAATGTTTTTGTTTATTTATTTATATTTCCATTTCTGTGCTGCCAATTACTTTAAAAAGTTTCTAGGCAGCTCACAAAATCACCATTCTACTGGTGTACTGTCAACCCCACAACCCATCATCTCCCTACCTGAGCTAACAGAGGTGGTCTCTGCTGATGGGTTTCCCAAGCTGTTCATATTGCAGGATTTTAACTGTGTTTCAGTCCCTTTGGTCAGACTGTGCACTTGCTAAGATTTAGACTGACAGCAGCTTTCATTCCCTATTAAGATGGTTTGCCACCAGAGGCTAATAGATTCAGATGGCTTCTAGAGAACTCTAGGTGGGCCTTTTTTCTCCTGACTGGCACTCTAGCCAAGGCCTGGCCAGTCTGTGGAACATGGGGATGACCTGCTTGGTTAGTGCAATTGCTCCTGATCACCCTCTGTGCAGCAGAGCTCATGCAGCCTTTGGCAGACCTTGGAGCTGTGAGTGATGAACCCAAACAGGAGATGTCTTGAGTGCAGATGGAGCAAAACTCCTAATGAATGCAGTCAAACTCTGGACATATTTAGGGGAAGTAAGGGTGGCAGATCTCACTGCTTCTGCTCAATCAGGTGTTTGCCACCCAGTGATGCTTTCTGGGATCGTCTGGTACCTGCTACCTGCTGGCCCCAAGGACTTCCTTCTGAGGTCTGCTGCAATATGTTTCCCGGACACCTTCAGGACAAAATCTCTTGCATCCACTAAGACCTAGACTCCAGGTTTATAGCAATTGAATCAGATAAGGTACCCACAGCACAACCTGGTCCAGTTTTCTTGGATGAGTTTCAGTTGATACCGTTCAAGGATTTTAAGAAGGGTTCCTGCAACCGTCTTGGCTTATAAAAGCTAGAAAATTGACTGGCCAGGAAGACAATCCATGTCTCCTTGCAAGAGGGAGTGATTTCATGCTGCCTGAAAGAGGCGGTGGCAAGACCACTCTCAAAGAAATCCTCCCTACATCTGAAAGATTTCAACAACTTTAGACTGGTGGAAAATATTTCTTTTCTGAGCAAGGTCCTTGAGCAGGTAGCATCAAAGCAGCTGCAGGCAGTCTTGGGTGAGACCAGTTATCTGGACCTTTTAAATCGGGGTTGCTTTTGTTTCCCATTACACAAAACCACTGAGTGGGTTATCTGGAGTTCTGGAGTGGGAAGCTGTTCATAAGTTGATGACAAGCAATCTACTTCTCCTTTCCTCTCCATCAGGTGAGTCTGTGGATGTGCTTAATCAGTATCTGGTTGCAACAATAGCTGGATGAGGGATAACAAACTGAAGCCCAATCCAGACAAGTCTGGGATACTGTTAGTGGGTGATTCCTCTGCCCAATGCAGAGTGCCCTACATTCCTTGATGGACTTGCACTCTTCTTGAAGGAGCAGGTTCATAGCTCTGCTGGATGCATCTTTGCTGCTTAAGACTCAGGCAGCCTCGGTGGTATAGAGTGCCTTCTGGACTGGGATAGCCTGACCTCAGGAATTTGTGATCAGGTAATCTCTAAATTAGATATGCTCTGTGTGGGGCTGATTTTAACCTATAAGGCCTTCAGCCTGGGACTGCTACACTTGTCGAAACGTTCCTCTCAGGCACAACCTACCCAGACACTGACCAACATTTGAGGGCCTCCTCTTTCTGCCACCTCTGAGGGAGGTTCAGAAGGTGGCTACAAGGGGTAGGGCTTTCTCAGTGGCAGCCCCCCAACTGTGGTACATTCTCACCACAGAATCTCGTGTGGTATCCATGTCATCCTTTCAGCAGTAGATCTATATTGAGATGTTTAAAGGCTTGAGGGCTGTATCCATATCGGGTGTTTTAACAGATCTGCTTTGTACTAGTTATTGTTTTAGCTGTTCCATCATTTTAAAAGTTATATTTTGAACACGTTTAAGGTGTTTCATTGTACTACGGTCATGTTTTATGCACTGCTGTAAACCATCAGCAAGATTGGGGTTTTGGGCAGTATAGAAATCAAGCAAATAAATACTAATTATAATGAATCTCCTGTACTTTACTACAAAGGTCACAGTGTAATTGCTTCAGGTGTGCTTGTATCCTAACTACATTGCAATCCACCTAGGAAGGCCTCGGCAATCATAGGTGGCCTATAAATGTATGTATGTATGTATATATGTAAATAAATAAATAAATAACTATAAACCTTATTCAGTAGAGAGCATTGAATTAGAATAATCAGGGAGCTTCCACTATATAGTACAGAAATTCTTGTCCAGTAGTCCAGGCCTCTTCCTTTCTGGACTACCAAGGGGATAGGAGGTGGACAAGAAATAATGACGAGGCTTATAGGAGGAATTCGGGAAATTCTCCCTGCCTTCCAAGCCATTTGAATATATTATATAATGTACATTTGTTGGGTGTAACCCTCAATAACCCTCCTGCAGTGGTTCCCATAGTATCTGCCAAAAGTCCTTTAACCCAACCTAGAGGAATATATGCAGTCCATTTTTTTTTAAAAAAAATCCTTTTCTGCCTCATAAAGGCTTCTTAAAAGATCCAGTAGATAATAAGAAAACAAATGACTGTTTGTATCTTTCCTGCCTGTCTCTATAGTATTTTGTTTGATACTCTCTTTTTATGATGATACTGTGATTTTAATTATTGTCAAACATCCTGAATGTGTGTATATATTAAAAGGCCAGGGCATAAATCACAATGTTCATTATTTCTTCCCTATGTATTTTTTACCTAGTCTACTCTTTGCAGAAAGAAACAGAGTAGTGTAACCAGGTATTAAACCAAAGACCCCGGGATCTTGATATAGCCCACACTCTAACTTGGACGTTATTGATAATAGGAATTTGACAGCCACTTTTTCTTAGCTGATGAATGATAGTGCATCCTGGGAGAAAATGGTAGGTAAATCATATTCCTCCTTGATTAAAGACTTTTAAGGGCTTACAGCTAGCTGGTATGGCTGCATGTCAATCCCCAAAGTTGCATCTCTGATTTCTTTGAGGAAGTGGACAATTGAATAAAAAGGTGAACAAGAGGCCATCTCTCTCTCTCACACATTCACTCTCTCACTCTCTGTCTCTTTCTTTCATACCCCCCTCCATCTCTCTCTCTCTCTCTCTGTCTCCCTCTCTTCACAGCCACAGAAAGGTCAGGAGCTGACTTCATCTGTCAAGCTTAATCAGCTGATGAAAAGTCTGCAGATGCCCAAGGTTCTGGCTCCTCTATTTTAGGCATAAATCTTAATGGGAGAATCACTCTGTAATGTGTTATTTCCTGAAATGGGGAGCTGCTCTTTTCAGGAGTGTGCTGGAGGCTTCTTGTAGCGTGGGGAGTCTCCCTGGGTGCCACACTTGGGTCTGGTGATATATGTGACAGCTTCCTGAATACTGATTTGCTTATGATAAGGCTTGGGTATTCAGCCTCCGGTGAGGGATTTCAACAAAGTGAATAGCTGTCTGTGTCTTGACTGGAATGTGAGGCAAATAGTTTAAATATCGTTAATTAACAGGCTGCTGCTTAACGAAGGGGTGGGGAAGGGGGCCAGTTGACAGGAATCCTATATGGGGATCTCATTCTTTAGCTTTACATTGCAAAGCAATGACAGTAAGTTCTGGTGATAACAGGAGGGTCCCAGAATTGGGCAGAGACTCCTTGTATGCGCCAGTTCAGACTGACAGATAGCCTAAAACATGTTTACTCAGAGAATTCTCTGAATTTCAGGGGGACTTGATTTAAGTGGGAGTAATCATGCTTTGATCAGGTTTGTAATCTAACTAGTCATTGCAATATGTAGAGTTCAAACCTTATAGGGTGATTCCATGTACAAATATAAGATGCTTGCATATGCAAGGGTTGCCAACTTATACCTACCCAGGAGAGGCACACCTGTCATTAAGTATCCTAATTCAGAATTCAGAGGAGGCATCCAGAGTATCTTATGTTGTTTCTCTTCTCATTCTTACCCTTTCACCTGTATTGTCCTTCATACAGAGGTATCCACAGACATTCTGTTTGATACATCCCAAAGTTGGGAACAAGAAAAATGCCACAAAAGATTGTGCAAGCTTTCAGGCTCTCTAGAGCTCTTCAGCAGACTAGGTGGTTAAAAAGGTAGAGAAAACAGGGTGGGTGGGTAGGGGAGAGAAAGAAGGAAAAACAAATTTTGGACTCAGTGTTGTGCACATGAGACATGTAGTTCTCCAAATGGGAACTAAATTCTAATGAATGAGTAACTGTGATTAATGTTGCACTAGAATTATCCCTGAGGGCACTGCTGTATACACAAGATCATTCCCTTTTAACCCTGAATTAATTTCACTGGAGTCACTTGTGTTTCTTTCTTGGTCTGGAAACTGTAATCACTAATATGGACTGGAATGTTCATCTTGTAGGTAAAGCAGTGAATTCACTGAGGACAAGTTCTCCCTCTTGTCACTCTGTGATGCTTACAGCTGGGATGGAAAGAGTGGGTGAATCTTACCCTGCTATAAATGGAGCCACCTCCATATCGATGGCAGCTGAGCTAACTCGGACTAGGACCATCACCATGCTTTGAAACCAGAACCATATGGCTTCTGTAAAATGTCCACAGTACCATCTAGCTATAATAATTCTGTACTAACTCCTCAAGGGCAGGCCCATGCAGCATATATCGCAGTTGTCTAAACAGGATGTTATTAGTGCATGAACTACATTGATTTCAATCAGCCTACAGTGAGGAGGAATGAGCTGAAATAGTTTTTGTTGTGGACTTTACCTGTAAGACTGATTTGCATCCCCCCCCCCCAAAAAAAAACCCCTATCAATAAAATTTTCATGAACCAACCTAGGGAAAGCACATGACTTTAAGGTGACTTTGTGCACATAACACTAAGGCAAAAGGTTTTGGGGGTGCTTTTATGAAAAAAACCTAGCAGTTTTTGTGCAAAACAGCACTCCAAATCACATGGTTTAGCATTATTTATGCACCAAAATGCCCCTTTTGGTACAAAACAGCACCCGAAAAACAAATGAATTCATGAGATTTTCATACATAGTATTAAGTCATGTCTTTTTGAAAGCTGTTTTGCAAAAAAACAAACAAACAAATGTTATGGGTAGTTTAATAAAAAATACCCAGATCTCAGACTGCCTTACTGCTAGAAGTCTGCACTCTGGCTTTACTTGTGCTGCAATGAGTCAGCACCAGCATGTGGGCAGCAAACCAGAATCCAGCTGGCCAATCCAGAGAAATCAAATAGATTTCCGCCCCCAAGTGGATTCCTCATACATCCCCAGCTCCAACTAAATTCGGATCTAATACATGCACAATATAAATAAATAAATCATTTCTCCACTCAGGTAACATTCTCTGTAAAAGGTTTTCTCAGCTGAATCAGAAATAGAAAATAATAATCAGATAAGATGAACAGTAAGCACAAGGGGGGGGGGGTGATTTTTCCTAACTTAACAAAAGTCTTTGGTCTCCTCTGGTCAGTAATTATTAGTGCACTGGAATTTATTATTATTATTATTTCTGTATCATCTAAATGCTGAAGCTCTCTGGAGGTTCACAACAGCACATTAGAAATAACAATAGATGATACATCATATTAAAATATCATAAAAGTTTATAATACAAAATTTAAAAACAAAATTTAAAACAGATATATCTCAACTTTTAAAAAAACCTTAAGACCTGTTTAACAATGAGTAGGCCCCAGAAGACTATTTTAATGCCCTGATAATAAAGTTGGTGCCAAGTGGGTCTCAGTGGGGATCTCAGGAGCTCATTCCATTTCTAGGGGGACACCACTGAAAAGGCCCTTCTTCTAGTTGCTACCATCCAAGCCTCCCTCAGATGGCAGTGAGAGGACAGCCCCAGAACTTAATCATAGTATTCAGGCAGATCATCCTTCCCCAACGTGGTGGCCTTCAGAGGCATTTGGACCACAACTTCCAGAATTCACATCCAGCAGGGCCGACGACTGGGATTTCTGTGTGTTGCAGTCCAAACATGTCTGGAAGGCACAAGGCTGGGGAAGACTGAGGTCAATTAAGGTTGGGAGAGGCGTCCCAAGAGATACTGCGGTCCCAAGCCATGTAGGGCTTTGTAGGTTAAAACCAGCACCTTGAATTTGGTGCAGAAGGATAGAGGCAGCCAGTGCAAGTGGGCCGGAATTGATGTTATGGTATTAGATCATCTGATCCCTGTTTTTAGTCTGGCTGCTGCATTTTTCAAGCTGCAGCTTCCAAATAGTCTTCAAGGGCAGCCTCACACAGAGTGCATTGCAGTGTATCATAGATCACTGACAGTAGGCTGTCTCAGTCAAACTGAGCCACCAGCCAAAGCTGGTAAAAGGCACTCTAAGCCACTGAAGCCACCTGGCCTCAAGTTACAAAGATGGCTCAAGGAGCTACCCCGAAGCTACAAACCTGCTCCTTCTAGGTGAGGACAACCTCATCAAGGGCAGGTTGAATTCCCTCCATCCAATTAGAAGAACCGCCCACTAATCATACATCAGTCTGGTGTCTGGATTGAGCTTCACTTTGTTAGTCCTCATCCAGTCCATTGCTGCAGCCAGGCACAGGTTCAGCACATACACAGCCTCACCTACTGAAGATGAAAAGGAGAGATAAAGCTGCATGTCATCAGCATATTGATACCAGTGCATTCCAAAATTCATGGTTATTTAAAGATGGGAAACAAGACTGACCCTGAGGAAACCCTTACTGGAGGATCCAAGGGGCAGAGCAATATCTCACAAGCACCACCTTCTGGAACCTACCATCCAAGAAGGATCAGAACCACTGCAATGCAGTGCCTCTCACACACACCTCGCAGTTGCCCCTCATGGTTAACAGTATCGAAAGCTGCTGAGATCGAGGAGAATCAACAAGGTCACTCTCCTTCTGTCTCTATCCTGGAATAGGTCATCATACAGGATGATCAAAGCTGTTTCTGTGCCAAAACAGGCTTGAACCCTGACAGGAATGGATCCAGTCTCATCTCTGGAGCTAGGTGGCCACTATGGTCAAGTTCTTCTGGGTCCAGGGAGGGCTTCTTCAGGAGTGGTCTCACCACTGCTTGTTTCAGGTGGTTCAGGATCACTCCTTCTCATAGAACTGCTGATGACATGCAGCTCTTCCATGGCCCAGCCAACAGTTCCCTCCTTACTGGCTTTTATTAGCCCAGAGGGGCAAGGATCCAGTATGAACATGCTTGCATGAACCTGTCTAAGCACCTTCTTGACATTCTCAAGCTGTACTAGCTGGAACTAATCTAAAACAACTGGACCAGACTGTGATCTGGATATCTCACCAGATTCAACTGCTATAACATTGGAGTCCAGTCCTGGCGAGTACAAGAGCTGGTAGGAATCTGTTCAGTCGCAGGGTGGATAGTACTGCAACAGAATCCCCAATCTGTCCTGCTGGCCCAGCACAATTTCACTTGGAATTGACATGCACATAAATTTACAGGTGGAATCGGCCCTGTTGATCACTCAGTGGGCACTGACTTCCTGGAGTTTATACTGTTGCTCCTGACTCCCCCATCCCCACACTTGCCAACACACATGTACAAACTCTCAAAGTTATTACAATCGCTGTAAATTACATTGGAGAATATAAATTACAGTAGAGACTATAAATTAAAATTGTACGAGTGAATCTGAGTTCAGAGAACTGCCTGAGAGTCTCTGCTCCAAACAAATGAAAAATAAATAAATTCAGTTCAGCATTAATCTAAGCACAGCTTGAACAAAATAACCCTACAAGGGTAAAAGAAAAGAAGAGTAGAGCTGATGTTACACTTCCTGAAACCATGCTGCAAACAGAGATAATACTTCTCTTTTGTGGCTGTCACTTTATACAAGATATTTGCTATAGATAGTCAAGAAGGAAATGATACTTCAGGACTTGGGGGGAGTTAGTCAAATAGAAGAGGTCTGGTGGGCATTAGACCTTTTGAATTGACGTCTGGTGGGCATTAGACGTAAATCTTCATCAATGATACTGTCTTGCAAACCAAAGAATCATGACACAAGGTTGCGTGCCAAAAGAAATGTATGAAAAGCTAATGGGAAGTGCTCCAAACCTTCTGGTCATGTGTGTCTTTAATATGGTACATGGGCCAATGTGACATTTTAAATTGGGTTGGACCAGACTTATACTGGATCAATGGAACTTGCAGAAGTGGACTTCCCTTCCATTCCCTTCCTACAGCAGCCCCTGGCAGGGTTAGGAGACTGTGCCAAGCGGGTTGAACTCTGATGTGAAGATCCCAAAAATCATGCGTAGAAACTGTTACTCTTGAGGAAGGTAGATCCAACTCTGTTTATACAGATCTTATATTAAATACACACATGGAAAAATACTGTCATGGACTGGTTTTCTTCATATATGCTGAGGTTTTGAGGGACCAAATGTCAGAACAGAAACACAGGACAAGGTATCCTGGTGAACATCATTGCCTTGTTTATGCAGCTATATTGACCTACTCTATTTAAAACCTCAATAGTGGTGGGAAGGCCATTGGCCCAACTGTCAAGGGCATCTAAAAGCAAAAGGTCTAAACACTTTGTTTAAAGCAACTTTCTAAAAGGTCATTAGATTGTTTCTGCACTATGAAGAAGTGACTTCCCTCTCCCTTCATCTCAGAATATATCCAAACCTCAGAAACTGTCTGTTAGGAAGTCTTGATCCTTTTCCTCTATAAGGTTATCTTCACAGTGCTAGAATGTGTGACTTGAAGACCACCATTAACATGAGGTGGGTAAATAGAAAGGTAGAGAAAGCGGGGTAGGTTCCCCATTTGTTGATATGAAGTGACAGATATGTTCTACTAAAACCTTTAGAACAGATAACATGAAGTACCAGCTTCTTCACACAAGACAAAGTCTGGAATCACTTTGGGTAGCAGTGGGCTTTGGCTCAGAAGCCTTTAAAAAGGCATTTTGATGGTTTTGCGGTGGGGGCTCTCAGGAGGCCTATGTACAGCCCCACTGTCAGAGTGCATATTCCTCTGCATGGTGGTGGTAGTGCCCTACTCGTGTCTGCTCATGACTTCTTCAGGGATCTGTGAGTCCCGGAAGGCAGGAATAGTGGGGCCCTTGTCTAATCTAGCATGACTCTTCTTGTATTCTTATGTAAGCTGACAACAGTGTGGAGCATTGAAGATCTTCTCTGGAAAAACCTATGTAAGAGTGTCAGCAGTAGGTGAATTCTAGGAGGCCTGCTGATCCTTAGCGCGTCCCCATGGAAGTTGGCCTGTGGCAGGTAAACCAAAGTGCAACGGTAACAGCCAAAAGGAGTGTTTGTTTCTCTCAAAAACTCTTATATTTATGAGAATCTTCCTCTGTAGCAACATGTTTGACTTTCATTTTCACTGTTGATATGGTAAAGTTTCTACGAAGTGTCTTTTCGGCCTACCAAATATGTTTTTTAATGAGCCCCCAAGTGGTGAGAACTGAGATTTAACTGTGGGCTACAGAATGCTTCGAAGAGCAGAGTCTGCCTCAGGAGCCCATTCCGGGGGTCTCATTCAGTAGGAATGCTGGACACAAAAGAAGGCCAAGCCCAAAGAGGAACAATCCGTTTCCTCCTGTGAGCTATTCAAATCGCCTTGCTGGGATGGAGAAATGCCAGGAAGGCAGGGCAGGCTGGCCATTTCATTCTGGGATGGTTTGTGCCAGTGGCTAAATGGCCCTCAGATGAATTCACTCTACAAGCAGGACTGCTAGTACCCCCTTTGCTTCTGGAGATGCGTGGCCGGACTTTTCTTTGTCAGCCGCCAGAGCACGAGGGTCCGAGTCCTTCCAGCAGTGCTGGCTGGCAGGCAGGATGAGTGTCAGTTTGCCTGCCTGCAGTGGGTCATGAAGCCTCCATTCCAGCTGCTTATTGAACCATGGCCTATTCTCCCTAATCACTGCCTCAGACGCAAAATGAGCGGGTGTGAGTGTTAACCATCATTAGGAAAAATGATGACAATTAAATGTAATTAATAAACACTCTCCCATGACAGGGCATATGCATGCTGTGTGTCTTGACTGGACCAAGTATGGAACTCAGCACACCTCATTACCCAAATGAATTGATTTTACAAGCCCAGCTTCCACTATGAATAAGAATTCTTCTGTTTTCTCTATTTATATACAAGCATACATACACCTCTATCCCCAGAGAGAGTAGCCCCTTTCCGGTGAAGGGATACTAGAAGGCACTGTGCTAATCACATCAGTCCAGATGGTTGGCTCTCATCCTGCCAAGCAAGAATGCTGGGTATCTCTTTAATGTTCATTTACATAGGTTGCATGTTAATAGGCTCCCGGACTTTTCCCCTTCAACCCCAGTTCTAAGTCCTGAAATGGTCTGTGTACATTCTGAGAAATACAAATAATTGGTGGCCACTGGAGGCACTTAACACCTTACAGGATCTGCCCTTTTGTAACTGTGTGTCTTTTCTATTGAATTGCTATCACCATTTTGATATTGAAAGTCTTCTTAGGCACAGAAATGCCACCCTTGGTTTGTTTCTGACAGTAAAAAAATAATAAAGGGTTTTGTTTCAACCTGGTGTGATTTGTGCTGACCGTTTAGTCAGAGTTTCTGGGCGAGTCTGCATACCATGCTAAGCCACCCTGAGAACAGGAAGAGTTTCTTGTTTGTTACTCCCACTTGGTGGCTTGCTGAGGTTTGTTTCTATTTCTTCTTCAAGCATACTTTTTTTAATATGAGGGGAAATGAGCAGTAATTGCAATTCTGGAAGATAAAACAAAAGAGTGGGGGAGCTAACTGAACTCCATCTTTACCTAAAATATTGGCCAAGGGATGCAGGAATGGTTCTTCAAGCTCATACATTTCCCTTATTTGCAGGAGCCAATTCATTATAAATTGGGGGATTTTTAGAAAACTGTTAAGAATGGCTAGGTCTTTGCATTGATTAAATTACTGCAGCATTTTGGTCTTCATGGGTGCAAGGTATATAATGAATTCCACTGTGGGAGAAAGGTCTTAATACTGTCTCTCGCAGCTCAGAAAGATTTTTGGTTTCGGAGTAGTCTAGCCCACAGAAATCTGGCTTAGCTGTGGTCAACATAGAAAGCCCTGCACTAGCTGTACCATATCAGCCCTGAAAGAGTTCTGTTGCCAGTTCTGCATTCCTGGCCTTGGCCAGCACAGTGACACACAAAAAGCTGTGTGTGGATCACAATTCATCCAGCTCTATATTTGCTTTCAGACTTAAATCATTAGCCCATTTTTCTCATTTGGCTAGACCTAGACTTCTTTTTCCTCCTGAGGCTACAGAGCAGCAAATGATGCCCTTGTTCACCCTTATCTCAAGGCTGGGTAAATTATTGTGGCATCTGATTCTTGTGGCATCCACTTATAGAATAAATGCCACACCTCTGCTGGCTTTTCAGCATCAGGATAAAAGCTTTCTTTCTCTTTGAGACATTTGAAGCACCTAGTTCTAAGCTATTATTCTCTTTTACTGATTTCTGTCCTCTTTTCTTTTATTGCAAATTCATTTCATTGCAAATACTGTATTGGATTTTATTCTTGGTAAATATTGGCATTGTCTTTCATATTTTTACTGATATATGGCATTTTTGTTTTTTCACTGTTTCTGATCCACCCCAAAACATTAGGTATTGAACTGTTCAGACATGTAAGAAACAAACAGATAAAGGAACTCTTGATTCTAGATAAATGTTAATTTCTATGCACAGCAGTTTAGAGATTATAATGGGTACTAGAATAAAATGGAGAGTTATTGAAACATTTGGTGAGAATAGAGTATATGGTTTGGCACAAAATGGTTAAGGATGATTAAAGATAATATGTACTTACTGATATAATCATGGACCCTCCCCCACAAAAAAGCATGGTGGTAGAATATTTGGCAGATTCAATGGCATCATATTAGATTTCAGTTGTCCTTCAGAGCAGAATTAGGCCCTTCCTGTCCTTCTCTCATGGGCTGGATATCAGCAGGGCTAGATTATCTTTCAATGTATGTTCAGCCATGATGAGCGTATTTGGAAAACATAATGTGCTGGTTTTGCATTGCCTTCCATATCACAGTGCTGTGGCTGATTATGATGGCTACCATCTTACTCACAGTTTTCCTTGGTCTCCAGTTGGAACTGACCCTGTAGTTGCCCAAGATCAGGGACATTTGGAGGTGATTCAATCCATCCAAGCTCCACAAGCTTCCTGATCAAGCTTTTCAGCTTGAGACTAAAACTGGCTTTCCCAAGGGTCAGGTTATTTACTACTGCACAGTACTTGGTACTGCTGAGCTAAGTGGTGTCAGTATTCGCCCAACTCAGCCCATAGGCCAAGCACTAAAATGGCAGCATTCAAGCCAAGTTCTGAAAATGTATGCAGAATTCAGAGTGGGGTCTAGCTAGGACTGAAGATTAGCTTATGGCAGACTTCATTTCAAAAATGTCTCCATGAGAGATATGAAATGGGGTTATACTGCATCCCTAGTACAGTTATATGTTTTAAAAATCCAAGGTTTCATATCCTTTGTAGGGGATGGTTCTCACCATATCTTTCAAAAACAGAACAAGAGGAATTTTTGCCCCACAGCACAAAGTGACAAAGTAGGTTTTATCATCTCCTTTTTGCCACCACTTACTTCCCCTTTTGTGGTTGATGAGCTTCTTAAATTGGTACATCAGGGAATCTGAACAGTGCATGTAATATGTATACCCACTTCCCTTCCACAGGAGAAAGAATAAGGGCCCTGTCCAATTTTGTCGGGTAGCCTGCATTGCTAGATAAATGCAACTGTGAAAAGGGAAGGGATACTTGAAATCCCCCCTATGTTTTTCCCCTGAGAATGTTCTAGTCTTAGTTTATTCAAGTTCATTTTCACCATCTTTGTGTCCTTGAAATGCAAATGATCCTGAAATTTGTCTGAACCAAAACTCACATTTGGGCAGAAATGGGCTCTGTTACTTTAAGAAACAAACTATCTACCTAAGTGATACCTGCCTCCTCGTCCTGCCCCACCTGACCCCAGCAATAATGCTTTTCTTCACAACTGCCCCAGGTTTGCTGTAACACACAAACTGCTGAGCTGTAACATAAACAATACTCTTTACACTAGTCCAACAGAAGCTCATGGAAGCCAAATAAAACACATTCCCTGGTGTACTTACATATTTCAGGAACAAGATGTCATCAAGATGCTCCCCAAGATAGCAGGTGAAATGCTATCGTGTAGTCGCACATGCAAAATAAAGCAAAAAGAAATAAATGCCTCCATGCATAGGAAGCAATCATTTAATGCCCTCACAGATGATAAACAAGGATACCAGGTTTCCTTCTCCAAACATTGCCTTGCTATGCACAAGTCATGAAGGAGTGAGCCAGTGGTTCCCAGATGGCATCTGAGAGCTACAGGAGTTTTCACATTCCTGCATCAGAGGTCAGAATCAGAGCTCTGCCTCCTCAAGCCAGCCTGGAAAGAGACTCACCAACTTCATGACCCCCGCCTCCCCCATTCTTTTTTCTGCCCATGTGAACTGGATCTGTGCTACACTTCTTCCCTCTTTCATTGCTTCTTGGTCAATGCCATATGATTTGATTGTGTTTTATAATCCTTGAGGATTATTTTATAATGATCAACAAGCAGAACATTTCATAAATAAAAATGTAAATCAATACATAGGGCTTCTTATGCTTTGCTTTAAGGCCAGTTCCAGGGGTCAGGGGTGGAAGACCATCCTAAGATGGCATCCTCAGAAGCAACTCATGCGCTTCTCCCCAGAATCCTCACTCTATTGGGTATCTTAAGAGCTTTGAGAAGCAAGGTCATTTCCCCACTTAGCCACTTTTTAAAAACATCCTTTATGTCAGCTCTGACAGTAAGCTATGTCCCTAAATTTTCCAGATTGAAATGATTCTCTTTCTGAGCTCTATCTCACCACATGATCCAGAGCCTCAGTCTCCTGCCCCCCTCCTAAATGAAAGGAATCTATCCAAAGTTTTGTATCTCATACCAACTTGTTAACTGCCATGAATGCTTAGGTAAGAGAACTGCTAGAGATGAATTCAGAGCAACCATGATTTTTCATCCACATTACGTATTATGAAAAGTTTTTAAAAACCAGTTTTCAAGGCAGCTTTTCATAGTTAACAGCTGCTCACAGTACAAAACTGAGAAGCAAAATTCTTCCAATAAAATAACTTTAAAGAATCTATAATTGTTCTCCATAAACAGAGCCTGTTGCATTTGATTATGGACTTTACATGTGATTGACACAGAGGCAAGCCATGCCATGCATTTTTGTCAGGGTGCAAGGAAAAGAACAAGTTTGTGTCAAATCCCATATTGTCAAAAAACATTCTGAATTGACTCACTTTTGCTGGAAGTTGTGAAAGATGTTGAAAAATGCAGAATTTTAGTAAAGGTAATGAGGTGGGTGGAGGCACAGATGATGTGTCAGTGTTGCTGCACGTCACACAGATGTGTGGGTGTGATGAAGAGTGCTGTATATGTGGGTGGAATGAGTGTAAGAGGATGTCAAAGTTTCAACATCCTGTCTTGGAACTGATTTTATAAGAAACAGACAGAAAAGGCTGCTTTCAAGCAAAACATAATGCTGTTTTTGTGTGTCCAAGTATCTGGAATTCAATGGAAGTATGCTGTCCTGGGCATTTGGGAGTAGAAATGCATGGTTGGTTTTGCAAGGTGGGCTTCCATAAATGTCTGTCTTAAGTAGAGATCTCTGTGCCAAATAAGCTATTACCAAGATATGGATGAACAGACTCCTAATTGCTGGTGGAAGTGGGGTTGAGCTTGAAGACCACAACCTCAAAGGCTTCCATTGCCAGAAGAGTAGTGGAGGGGGAGGTGATTAATCCTTTGCTTCCTCTCCTCTTTCCATGCCTAAGTCACAGGTGGTGCATTGCACCAGTCATGTTGCCCTTCTTTAGGATGGGGTCCCAGTGGAAACCATCCTCTCCCTGGATTGCTCATCATTCCATTTGGGCCATTGGTGCCTTATGAGGGAAGTTGCTGCTGGCTTCAGGTGGGAAGCATTTTCTGAGGACTAGAGGTCAAAACTTAGCACCACCCTTTCCGTGCTTCATGATCATGACTCAGATGTGTAAAAATAATATTGCATTTCGCCCCAATAGATATGGAGTGCATTAAATCAGTTGTAGGCAACACAGTTCCAGTGGGCATCTCTGTGCTGCAGGCATCTGCCTTGGGTCCCACCAAGATGCCCACATTTTCTTTAATTCACACTTTTTCTTGATGACAGCCATGATTGACATGGAAGGAGATTTGCTGGTGCTGTGGAATTCAAAGGTGTTTGTTTGAGTTAATATGTTGAAGGTCAAAGCCCACTTTCCCCTTCTAAAGACAGAATCTTCCAGGTGGATTATTTGTCCTTTCATGCCTTCCATGGCAGCCATATTGTGATGGGGCCTGGGACAGTTTCTCATCTTGGTAAATGTACCCAGCAGCCCCCACACACCAATAAATAAATAAATAAATAAATAAATAAATAAATAAAATTGCCTACCATAGGTTCCAATATGCTGTACAAACACTAAGTACTCATAATAGAGTTAGTATGATTAATAGCTGGATGTGTACTCTCAGAATCTGTGGAAATCAGACAAAAGGTCTTCACTGATATCTTAAACTGGCTTTCAGTCTTATGGAATTAATTTCTGGTGATACAATGCCACTTGTAGACAATTGTAATGACCCCTACTCACATCATGTATAAAAATATAACATGGGCAAAGCATAGGTAAAGGGTGACAGCATGAGAGAAGGAGGTTAATGCATGGGGGCATGAGGTATCAATGTAGGGATAATGCTGAGTAGCAATTCTTCAGCATTCAGTGCTTTGAGCTGTCTTAAAAAATAGTTTTAGACACAATTGACCAGGACTCCAAACAGGGACTTTAAATGTATGGTTCCATAAGTTCAAATTCCCTGTCTGTTCTTCTTTCCACAACTCTATTTTTAATGTTAAAATGATAAAATGGAACATATGTATGTTTTTGAAATGAAATCTCAAGGAAATAGAAATCAGTCTTCCAAGACGTTTTTATATATTTTTCATATGTTTTAAAGTTTCTAAAGGGAACATCTTCCAAAATGTTATTAACCGGAGCTCATGGTAGAGAGAAGTCTCCCTCTAAACGGCAGTTTCAGGTTACTGCAAAATTGCTTCCAGCACAATAGATCAGATCTTGCACTATTTCTGCATTATTCTGTTCATGCCTTGCTCCGCGCACACCCCAGCTTTTCCAGGCAGAATTCTTTGTCTGACATTTGCAACAGAGACATTTGCCCCCAGCTGTCAAGCATGTGGGGAAGTGTGAGGTCATTTGTCAAGCACACAGGTGAGGGCTTTCTCCTGTGTCAACCCCAAACTGTGGACCACGTTCCACACCGAATTGCAGCTGCCCCATCCTCAGTCTCTTGGCTTTTACTCAAGGAATGAAGATGCATCTCTTTAACTTAGCCTTTTCAATTCTTTTCAACATGCTATTGCCGCAATGTTTTTAAATGATCTTGTTTTTATGTATTGTGCACTGCCTTGGTGGCTTTGGACTATGGAAATATAAATGATAAATACCAATGCTGAGTTCACTTCTCTGGACACTTCTCTGCAGCACAGAAACAAGTCATTTGTGTAACCGCAGTTTGTCTGTCTAAGGGGGGACACACTCATTTCAACCAGCAACAGTTATCTGTCCTTCTGTTCATCATACTGCATTAATGGTTAATTGTTACAAAAAAATAATTTTATTTCTTGTGATGTGTGAAACAGCTACATTTTTCATTTCTTTAAAAAGATGGTTAGGAAAATTATTTTCCCAGTAAACTTTTCCTCCAAATGTTCATTATTCTCTCCCCTTTCCCATCAAATCTATTTAAAGTGCAATGTTATGCATGGTTAGACAGAAAATAGGACTGTTTCTGTCTAACCATGCATAGGATTGCACCTCGAGTCTGCGACCAGTTACATCCCTACATTTATACCTCATCTTTCTTCCTCTTGCAAGGAACCCACGACAAAGTTGTCCTCCTCTCCATTCAAAAATGAGGTGTTCTTCAGGTATAAGGTAAATCTCCTGGGCCAACAGCTCTCTCAGATCCACTTTGTCCTGCATTTGATTTTTTAAAATCTTACATTCTAAAACTTGCCAAGTTTTGGTAAATTCTTATCCAAAACCAAACCAAAATGAAATTTGCACTGGTCACAACCAATGGGTACATTTTCCTAGCATAAAGATAACTATGTTGTACATGCCTGCCAGATCACTGTTAAAGAGAAGGAGCCATTCAGAAGAAGAGAGTGGCAACTTAATTCAGCTCTAAGATAGCTGAATACATAAGGATTCGAGTACAGATGTTAAGAGCAAAGCACTCTCTGTGCCTAGATGGATCAATCAATTGGTTTTAGTTCTTACCACATTCATTTTTTTTAAATCACAAGTTCTTTTGGCCCTGAATATGGAGAACACTGAATTTTGCTAACATATCAAAACCAAACTCAGGCAAAATTCGCACCTCAGTTCCTACCTACTGTTTTTTATTCATTTTCTGTGTCTTTACTGGGCCTGAAATGGAAGGCTTTCTCTGGAAAGACACTGCCATTTATGCTTTTTCTTGTAAACATGTATTAATTTTCCAAATACAAAAAGAAACAAAAGAAGAAATGAAAATTACATGACATTTTTCTTGCAAACATGCATTAATTTTCCAATACAAAAAGAAACAAAAGAAGAAATGAAAATTACATGACATTAGAATCTAGATTTTCTAAGAGGATACATATTTAACATATTCCCTTTCCCACTTTTTTTTACTTTACAGGCAAAAATATGGGTGGAATCCACTGGCTGCTTGGAATTTTTCTTTAGGATTCTTTATAATAGCAAATTATTTTAGTTTCTTTTGCAGAATCAGAGGAAGGAATTTGAAAGAGGTCGTTGCATATGTCCCTGATTTGTATGTGAAATCAAAGCATGCCATATGTTATAAAAATAAAATATTTTAACATTATACTTATTCGTGATGACCTCAGTAATAGAATGTATGTTCTGCTTGCTGCAGATTTCATGTTCAATCCATGGCATCTCTAGTTAGAAAGCTCAGGCAGTAGGTGATGGGAAACATATCAGCTTAAAACCTTGATGAGCCTCTGCCAATCAGAGTACAAAAACTGGGTTGGATGGACAAGTCGTCTGACATAAAACAACTTCCTGTGCAGCTTCCTGTGCTCAATAGCAAACACCTGTATGAATTTGGTGTGATAAAACTCTGTCTAATCTTTTGCTTATAAGTCTGTGTATTTATTAGCCTGGGTCTGACATAAACACCATAAAAATAGAACTAGAAAAAATCTTAATGTTTATGTGTATTTAAGAATCATGGAGGATCACATTTAACTTAGGCATGCCAATTCTGGCATGTCTTTCTGTAGCTGCCATTTTTCTGAGTTGGCTGACAGCAGTATAGGTATAGGCAATAAGCTCAATAAAAGATTTGGGGTGAGCAAACTGGTGAGAGTTAAATACATTTCAGCAATGAGTTTTCTCTATACAAGAGCACATTTACAAGCATTAACAGAGAGACAAAGTTGCAAATATATTGTGATATAATTCTTTTTATGTATGTATGTATGTATGTATGTATTATTTATTTATATCCTGCCTTTTTCCTCCAAAGGGCTCAAGGCACCTTACATCATTCTCCTCCTCCATCTTATCCCCACAACAACAACCCTGTGAGGTAGGTTGGGCTGAGAGTCTGTGGCTGGCCCAAAGTCACCCAGTTGGCTCCATGGCTGAGTGGGGACTCGAACCCAGATCGCCTGAGTCCCAGTCCCATGCCCTTCACCACTACACCACACTGGCTCTCTTCAATTAATATAAATAACCTGTGCCAATACCAAACACATTTTAAAGGTCTTCTTCAAAACCTCTCACATGCAGGGATTAAAAATATTATATATGAACATTTTTATTCATTTTAAATAGCTTTTTTTAAAAAAAGATCCACTTGTTAACTCTTGTCTAATCAGTAACCAAAAAAGGAAGCCAAGCATAGTGGCCCAACAATTCTCCAATTCTCTCTCTATGTGTGTGTGTGTGTGTGTGAAGTATATTTAATCATCTATTTTATAATAGTACCTCCTGTCCAATTCCTCATTCCGGCTGATCAGAAATTTTAGGTTTTAAGGAGCAAATCCAATGGAGTTTCCCCTGTCAAAGTCTCCTGTGCAGTGTCTGTCTTTGAGCTTCAATGCTCTGTAAACAGAAAACTTAAATCATTTAGATTACATCCACAGTCAAGTAAATGTTGTACAAGAGGACCAGCCTCCAGTTCCTAATAGAACTGTTGTTCTTGTAGATCTTCGTTTTAATGTCATCTACCCCACGTAAGCCTCCTTGCATGGGCAAACAATGTCAGCTACTCTCATGGCACTGCAGTTAAAGAACCCTCAATAAGGACATCGTGGGTTTGTCAACAGGATTGAAAACCTTGCGTTTTTGCAAACACAAACACTGAAACTGTAGTCGGAAAAACAATATAGCTTTCTGCCCCAAGATGGATAGATGAGCTATGGCTAATTGCTGCACAGTCTAGCAGATAAACTGAGAATAGGAGATTAGGCCAAGGTCCGGATCCTTGCTCTGCTGTGCGGCTTGTCAAAAGTGCTTCAGACAGTCAGTCCTTCTTGGACTAACCTACCACAGTAAGATTGTTGTGATGAAGGTGGGGGAGATTTGCATGGCACCCCGATTTCTTGGAAAGAAGGTTGGAATAAAAATGAGTATTAGTGAATAACACTGAACTAGAGGACCCCCAAAGCAGCTGACATAGTTTCATTGTATCCTCACTAGAACCCTGTGAGGTAGGTTAGTCTGAGAGGGACTGACTGGCTCAAAGTCACCCAGTGAGCTCCAGAGCTGAGTGGGGACCCAAACCCAGATCTCCCAGGTCCCCAGTCCAGCACTTTTAACCACACCACACACCATATTTCACATATGTGCTCATTTATACATGTGCGTATAATCATTGCAAAGAATGCGCATGTCCTTTGCATGATTCTACTGGTACCTGCACTTTGTGGAGCCATGCTTCCATCTGCCTCTGTGTAGCTGGGAGATTGCCTGCTTTCTGGGAATCTGTGAATGGCAATTGCCTGCCCTATTTTTGCTTTTGGCAATACATTGTTACTTTTTGCCCATGTGAGAGCCTGCTGGATTTGCCAGTCTTTAGTCCCCTGTGCCCCTCAATATATAAATGTAAAATCTTTCAGCTGTATGGGAAGGATGCTTCCAGTTCCAATACACACCCATGTAAACATTGCACACACATGAAAATTAGCATGCCATGTAATGCACTGCCTGACATTTCACACAGTGGTGGTCTGCTCAGTTCATGCAGGGCAGTGGAGGGTTTACTATTGTATCTTTAACCCGTATGGCATCGTTGCAGAGAGAATTAAGGTAGAAAGTGGAGAAGCCTCTAGGCAGATGTAATGCTTTGGGCAGTGCTCCTTGGAATAACAGGGGTGTTACAAATCTGTTTCTCCTTATTTTCATTTGTGAGATGTTGGGGAACACAAGCCGATAGCACAAAGATTATCTTCAGCAGTCAAAACAGCATGGATGGATCTGGCAGGAGTCTTGATCTGTTCTGCCTCCTGTCTGGCTTCTGATATCAGTTCTGTGGCCTGTGACCTTCCAGGGCACCTTGTTTCAGACTGAGCCTGCGACAAAACCAATGAGACACATTAGGTGCTTACAAAGGATCTGTATTCATAGCCGTGGCTCTGGTGATTCTGTTTAATGGAACTTGAGCTGAGAAATTATTGTGTTATACTGGAGTGAATCTCAGTGTACATTCCTCCTGCATTATTAAAAAAAAGGTTTGTGCTTTTTGTTTAACTGGTTACTAGCAGCATCGCTAAAGGCTGTCATTTGCTAAATGGGAAGTGATTCTTCAAGTGAAGAGTGAAGCTAGGAATTACCTATTAAATCATGCAGAAGTGATCTGACCTCTTTCCTCTTTCTTCTTCCTCATAAAACCTTTCTCTTGGAGCAAGAGATGATCTGGATTAAACAATAGAAAAAAACACTTCCTAGTAGACCTATGACTCTCATTTTTAACAGCAAGATTTAAAATGTCCATATTTTATTTCATATATTGATTATACATCATCAGCAATAGAATAAAAGAAACATAAAATATGCAATTACAATTATGATTAATATTCTGCCTTTTTTCTGTGAAGAACCCAAGACGCTCCTGTAATCCTCCTCCTCTCCATGTTATCCTCCCAACAACCCTGTGAGGTAGGTTAGACTGAGTCAGTGACTGGCTCAAAGCAGCCAGTGAGCTCCATGGCCAAGTGGGGACTAGAACACAAATTTCCTGAGTCCCAGCCCTACACACTAATCAGCACCCCAGACTGTAGCTGCCGGCAATTGACCTTGTTGTTTGTGGAATTTATCCCTCTCCCTTGAATGAAGTTGCTAAACCAGCTTACAATCTCTAAACACACAGATAAACAAGCATGTTTAAAACATAGAAGAAATAAGAAATCTATCACTAGAGTTGCAGTACAGCTCAGTCCTTCTGAACAGTTGGTGGGTGTTCAGGTTGTACAGACAATTGTGTTACAAAGACATACGCTGATTTTGGCCAACGTGAAGAACTGGGCACCCACTCAAGCCCCTTCCTTGCAAGCGGCAGGGATGGCGGTCGCCTCCACCCAGGGCCCACAACGTAGGTGCTGAGCTGGGGACCCCGCCTGGTAAGTGGGAATGAGAATGGGGAGCAGCAGGGGAATCAGCGGAGTGGTGCCGCTTTTTCCTGCTGATCATCCACTCCTGTCCCAAGGAAGGCGGGCAAAGCAAGGACATTTCTGCCAGCCACGCTAAGCAGCCATTATTGGTGGCACGCTCCGGCAAGAGTGGCAATGGGTAAAAAAACCACTGGGGCTTGTTGTGTCATGCATATCTGCCCATGGGGGTCATGCTTTGACGATGAGGGGTTTGTGTGTTCTCTGCCGATATGCACCTAATTTTGAGTGCATCAACTTCTGATGTGTACCGGCCACTGGCAATGCTATGCCGATAGCCAGTCTGGGAATAGCTTGCATGCCCTCTTACCATTTCTGCCTGAGATGGAACTCGGCTCAGGACGAGCATTTTCCATGTGTGCTAACATGCTATGGAAGATGTAAGAAGCAAGAGTGTGTTGTGATCAGCATTTTGGACTTGGGCTGAGGAGGACCAGATTCAAATCCCGTTCAGCTGACCAGGGTGATCTTGGGTCAGCCGCAGTCACAGTCTATGACTCTGATCAGCCTTAAATGAGGATGAAACAGCGAGCAGAGAAGAGCCATGTAGATTGTCCCAAGCTCTTTGGAGGAAGTGTAAAGCAGAAGTGTATTAAGTGCATTCTCAAAGGTACAATTCAACACGAGGGAACTTTTAAGTACCAAGGGCTTCTGCAGATGGGGGTTTTAACCTGCTGCTGTATGGAGGGTTCTTCTCTTGTTGCAAGGGAAAAGATCCAGTCCATGGGGTGTTTTCCAGGGTGTTGTATTTCTCTGCCATATTCTCTTGACCAGGCACAAGGTGGTGCTGTGCTATAGCAGTATAGCCATTTTTGCCTTTTCACCACTCATCTGTTGCAGTCTCTCATGATTTAAAATTTAATGTCTCTCTGAATTAAGCCTGCAAAAATCTCTGGAAAGCTCAGGAGGAAGCAACTGAACATGAGCAGCAACGTGTGGGACCTCCAGTGAGGGCAATGCTGGTAGCACTAGGTGGCATCCCTGAAATCTTGAATATCAGGCCTGGGCTGCAATGTTCAAGAAACACATGCAAAATCTCTCCCTTCCACACATTCACCTTTCCTGCAGTGCCAAGTGCAGCACGATCTCCCCACTCTCTTAGGAAGGGTGGAGATGCGTGCTCCACGTGCAGCCACGGAGCACCTGCCTTGGGGAAACGTGAAGGAAGAATATGCAGAATTGGATCCTCTTCCTCTCTTAGCCGCTTGCTAAGAGAGAAGGGTCCCTTGGCACAGGCTAGCTCCAGGCGGCCCTGGGGAAGACATGCGTGGAGGACTCGCTCCCTCCACCCTTCCACTGCCATTGGCAGCAGCTGCTCTTGCTGCTCGTGGTCTCCCTCTCCATTGGTCCATTTGCTTGACTGGCAAGCAGAGAGTCAGTGAACAGTTGAGCGGGGCACCCCCTGACCCTCCTTCTCATCCCCACCTTGTCTGGGCCAGAGCTGGTTGCAGCGAGGAAGAGCAGGAACAACTCCAGGGGCTCTTGTCAGTAAGCCTCTGGTGGGCGCGGGGTCCTGGCAAGTGCCTGGCCATGCCTACTCTTGATGTCAGCCCTAACTCTGCACCTTGCATAGCCAGTTGTTGTTTTTAAAGTGGCTCTCACAGTCACTGTGAATAGGCAGTTCTATGCTCCTCGGTCTGCCATTTGGCAATGCCTTGCATTCGCCACAGCAGGGGCAGGAGGCATCCTATTTTCACAACATAATGTGGGCTCTCTCTCCACAGGTTTCCACTGCTTTCTCGTGGAAAACATCAGGCTTCCTAAAATGTCATGTCCTGAAAAGCAAATCTCAAGAAATCTGGCTTAGTCCAATTTAATATATCCGTACAGAGATACCTGAAACTTGGCAATAGTTCCTGCAATATCATTAATTTCATTTCTTTGCCTGGTTGGGATCATCTTCTTGGTAGACTTTGGTGCACAAATGAATTTCAGTCATATAATACAGAAGGCTGAGAGAGGCCAAGAAATTGCGTTGCCAGCAAGTGTCCCAGCAGAATCACAGGAATCACTTTCTTCCTTTTCTTTTGAAAAAGTCTTGATTGTATTGGCAGAAAAAAGCCTGAGAATACATTGATGATTTGTTGCTACATTTTGGAAAGTGTTGATAGTAATAATCCCCCTCCCCCAACATAGGTGATACGCCCTTTCCTTAATCCATTTTGCCAACAAAAAGCACAATACTATTTCCCTCTACTCAGAATTAAATCCCATTGGATTCTGTAAGACTTACTCTTAGGTAAATGAACAGAGGACTGCAGAGTAAGATGGAACTCCATACTCAGGGCTTGGAGCTGTGTTTAGAATGACAGCTGGCGTCGGTGAAACTAGTGCAGAGTCGCCTTAGTGTAATTTGACCAGAATCCACTAACAATCAAGTACATAACTTGGATTTACCTGGTGGTAACACTTAACTCTTTCCGCAGCTCTCTTTCTCTTAATGTTAAGGTAAACATTAACTTTCAGAATTAGTGGTCTGAAGGAGTGTGCTATCCCCTTATATTTCCGTAGTGAATGGTCTCTCTGCTTATAAGCTTACACGGAATCGTTGCTGAGTTTACCTCTCACTTGTATGGCTGTTTGGACCCACTGTGGATATATACAAATGCAAGAGGACCCTTTGGAGCTGCCACTTCAAGGTGCTCTGGGTCATAATTCCCATTGCAGCTGACTGTTCTTGCCCCTCACTTTTCCTGATGCGAAAGGGGCTAGGGGAGCCTTCAGGGATGCCCAAAGTACAGTTCCCAGGGGCAGAAGGGGTGGCTTGACTGGCCAGACAGAGCTCCAGCTTCCCCACTATCGAATTTGTTTTCCATGGAAATTGTTTTTTTAAGGAATAGATGTTATGCTGATGGCTGGAATTATGGTATTGCATTTACTTTATTTCTGTTTATGTTGTACACTGTTTTGGGAGTCATATTCTGGCACAGAAGTGCTGGATATGGATTTGATGATAGGTAGATATATAGGTGGAGATGAACAACAAAGGTGCAAAGAGCCACTTGTGTATATTTTGGGTATAATTTTCTCTGGCTTCATGCACTTCTGGCTCCAAACCCCAAACTAAGAAATG
>NW_025335269.1:32691617-32725103 GCF_004798865.1 Varanus komodoensis
AGAGAGAGAGAGAGAGAGAGAGAGAGAGAGAGAGAGAGAGAGAGAGAGAGAGAGCAAGAGAGAGCGCTTTCAGATGCATTACAAGTACAGATATGTCTTCCATTACCTACCCTGGGTGCAGTATGATGCATTTTGTTCAATTCTCTGTGATGAACTGTAGTGGTCTTGATTAAATAGGAAATCCAAAATGATGGTGATAGACAAATACGTCCTAATCATAAACTTCAAGACGCACTCCAGCTCCTCACAGATACAATGATGGCTGACTCCTGTGTAAACTAAGGAAGCAACCCCTCCCAAATACCAAGGGAGGCAAGAATGGGGCAGCGGAAACTAGAAGCCAGAGTAGACTGGAGCAAGGGCATGCCACTAGAACAATGGTGGTGCAGAGGGAGGGGAACAGAATTTTCAACCAGCAGTATAAAAGTTAGAAACCTGCATTGTGCTACACATAACCTTGCTTTGCTCATGTGTGTGTAGTCCCCTTTATTCCTGGAATAAAGCTGACTCCTTCTGAAGAGCCTTCTTGACTGGTTTATTTTTGGTCAGGTACACCAGGCAAACTCACCACCTTCTCAGCTTTGGATAACATTGGGAAGGAGGATTGAATGTAGCAGCTGGCCTGGCACCACAGTTTGGACCCGATGCCCTTTTGGCTAAAGACTGATAGGATATTCTAAACGTTTGTGTTGATTTAGGGGAAACTGTAGTACATTCACCAGACTTGAAGCATGTTCATCCATGTACTCGTAATGTTTTAGCACCCTGGTTCTTGTGAATAATCTGTTTTCACATGTTGTTTGCATATTTTATTTAATTCAAAATAGGGGAAATGAAATATTCAGTTTTCTACCTGGTGAAAGATCCTTGGTATTTGAATCAATTGTGAATCAAAATTTAATTCGCTGTGGTCACCCTCCTTCTTTCCAGGCAACCCACAAATCCTCTGTAAAGGAGGGACACTAAAGGACAAAGAGAGGATAAATTTGAAGCAGGAGAGGCTCTCTGGCTTCTCTTTGACTGGAACCCATGAGGGAGCGCAAAAGAGTATCTCAGAGGGCCTTAGAAAATGTAATGTTGCCCAGTGTGTTTTGGACAAAATTTCTCTGCTGCTGCCGCCTCCTTCTCTTTGCTTTTGTTATATTTGGGAAAGCTGCTTTCACCTGTTTCCTTTGCATCAAATGCATGCCTTGGCCACTTGGGACACTGATTTTTGGGTAGGAAGAGTGATGCTTGGGAACATGGTTCTCTTCCTCATAAGCACTCTGGAAACATAGTTGCAAGACCTTGCAATGTAATATGCAGCTTCTGGCCCCATTCTTCCAGTGTGCCGTCTTCCAATCTAATATGCGTCACCCTCTCTCAACAAAGCCCTTCTCATGCTACACAGGACAAGCAAGCCATGGTAAATAGCATGTGGAGAGAATTTTGACATCAGAAATGTAAATTTTAAAAACTGAGACAGAACAGTTCAGTCAAGGTCGCCAGACTGCTGTGGTTGTCCTTAAAGTGGACAGTTTTGGGCAAAGAAACTTCAAAAGGAGATTAAAGCAAGAGACAGCTCAGTTAGAATTCATCAACAGGTTCAGTTGTATCACCAGTGGTATAAATTCGGATAAAAGATTGTTTTATCGCGTTACATGTGCCAAGTGTCTGAACTAGTGCCCAAATGTTGGTTTTATCACCAATAACTGTGCTGGGATCTGTGAATAACCATGGTTAATGATGTAATTTTCACTCTCAGTACTTTTGCCTTTTAATTTCATCCTGACCTCACTGTTTACAATTTTCCATTCACTGCCACTCCACCCATATATTACCTGAAAATTTCCATAATTCTTCATGATTTTGCTCTAATAAACTTCCACAAAAGCTTATGCCAGCATATTTTTTTCTTTAATGTGCTGAAGGCTCTTTATTGTTTTTGCTGCAATAGACTGAAACAGCAGAAAAAAGAAAATAACAAATCCCATGGTCCCCAGCATGCTGAAGAGGAACCAGAAAGGTCTCTCTCTAGGGATCCTTTTCCATGGCTAAGCACCCCCTTTCCCTTTTCAATGAGAAGATGTTCTGCTTGGGGGTAGGGGAACTAGCATAGTGATCTGAGACAAAACTGGAGTAGGGATGAATGAATCAGCAACTCCAGCTTGCCAAAATTCACCAAATTCAATCTCAATGCTCCTTCCAGCTTGAAAACAAATTATGCTGTCTAGGGATGTGTGAGGACTTTGCTGGAAGTGGAAGAGTGGAAAATCAGGTGCATAACTGCAATTTGGTATCCCTGATACCAGCGCATTAGACTTGTGCTAGTGCCATCTCAATTTGGTGAAAGTTAAGCCAATTTTCTGTGAATTGGCCAATTCAGCACAATTAACTCTAGGGCCACATGGTCTTTGGATGGATTTCTTGCACAACTTTCCTTATAACTGTGAAAAACTGGGTATAAATTACACACATCCTTAGTGACAACATATGTGAAAGAAACTTCTCTCTCTCCCTGTTTCCGATTATCAGGTCTGGAAACCTATCAAGCTCAAAAAAGACAGACCACCAAACATGAAAGTTAATAACAGCTCTAACACAGAGGTATTTCCCTATATATGGAGACAACATACACAAGGGTATACCCACTTTTAATTCCTAACTGAGCATAGTTCCAGGTAACTGGGATCTGGGTTTACTAACTTTGAAACCCTAACCCTTCTGTGCTTGCAGCTTTCACACTGTTCCTTTTGACCACTCAGTAATACCCTGAACAAACGTCTCACAAAGGCGTTTCCTCCAAACTCATGATTTCTCCCCAACCTAGACTTGTTCCAGATCCCAAGAAATATACACGGAGCTATAATTTCCTAACTTTAACCATACCTTGGCCTGAAACTCCACCTGAAGAGGCTGGGTAACCCTGTGACTTGCACAAAGGGAGCACGCCCCCTATTCTTTGGGACCACTGACATTCTTGACTCCATCTTTGCAAATTCCAAGCCCCTTGGAATGTGTCCAGGCAGCCATTTCCAAACCCCAGCCCTAAGCTGACTCTTCAGCAGAACCCTAAATGACAGCTACAGCCCCTGTGGATTTGGGTTCCTTGGTTTGAGATGTGGTGTACACCAGATCCTTCTGGCTGCTATTTTTTTCTACCCCATCTGGACTGGTTGCTAAGGTTTGCCATGGGGTTCTGCAGGGCTCTATTTTGTTCCCCATGCTCTTCAACATTTACATGAAACCACTGGGAGCGGTCATCAGGAGGTTTGGGCTGCGGAATCACCAGTATGCTGATGACACCCAGCTCTACCTCTTATTTACATCTACTCCAGGTGAGGCAGTGGATGTACTGAACTGGTGCCTGCCCAAGGTAATGGGCGGGAAGAGAGCCAATAAACTGGTCCTCAATCCAAATAAAATGGAAGTCCTGTTGGAGGGCGGACTGAGGTTTCAGGTAAGTGATTTTGACCTTGTCCTGGACGGGGTAGCCCTCCCTCTAAAGGACAGGGTCCACAGCTTGGGAGTGCTCCTTGACCCAGAGCTGTCACTGGAATCCCAGGTGGCAGCAGTGGCAAGGAGTGCTTTCTTACAGCTTCGGCTGATCCACCAGCTGCGCCCTTACCTGGACAAGCACTGCCTAGCAACGGTGATTCATGCTCTGGTAACCTCCTGGTTGGATTACTGCAACGCATTCTATGTGGAGCTCCCCTTGAAAACGGTCCAGAAACTTCAGCTGGTACAGAACAGAGCTGCCAGGCTGTGGACGGGGACCGGTCATTATTCTCACATAACGCCCGGTCTCTACCAGCTACACTGGCTTCCAGTTGAAGTCCGAGCCCAATTCAAGGTGCTGGTTTTGACCTATAAAGCTTGGGACCGGAATACTTGAAGCAATGTCTCCTTCCTTATATGCCCTCATGCCCCCTAAGACCTGCAGGAGAGGCCCTGCTCCAAGAACCCTCCCTGGAGATTAAAAGGACATCTACTCAGAGTAGGGCCTTTTCTGTGGTGGCGCTCTGTGGAATGAGCTCCCTGGAAAGGTTCACCTGGTGCCGAGCTTATACTCTTTTTGGCACCAGGTCAAAACCTTTTTATTTAATTGTTATTTTAAAAATTAGTATTTTAATGTTTAACAGTTGCTTTTTATTTATTTTTATTGGTTATACGTTATGTATTATATTGTTATAGATTGTTTTATTGCATTTTGATTTTAATGATTGTAAGCCATCCTGAGATACTATGCATAAGGGACGGGATATAAAAGTTTTAAATAAATAATAAATAGGGTGGCTCTTCACCCTAACTCAAAATTCCTGAATAAGGCCCTGTGGATTGTGCCGCCTTTACCAAATATTGCATGCAATAGTTTGCTTTTGACCACTGAGTTTTTCTACCCCAGTGGAACTAGGTCCAGGCCCCAGGACACTGAGACAGAGCTCCTTTTACCTGCTTCTGACCCCTGACCTAAAACCCAGGTATCTTGTTTGCCCAGGTAGGATAGTTCTAGGCCCTTGAACAGGTACAGAGACCCAGGTATTCCCAACCCTTACATGCAGCATAACCTGAAGCTTAAGAAGCAGTTTGACTTAGTTGGTGTTCAAAAGAATTGTGTAGTCAGTGATTTCTTGTTGAATGCCCACTCTTTCTGCCCAGTCCTGGCCCTTGGACATGTACATGGACCTACTTTGTCCTACCTTTACTCAAATCTAAAATGTATCCTCAGGCCTGAGAGTTGTGCAGGCACAACTCACTCTGGTACATTTTGAGGCAGTGCCTAGACCACAGTTTGTGTGTTTTTAACTGCTACCAACATGTGTACATTTTAACTGCTAGTGTGATTCATGAGAAATCAACCAATTTGCCAAAATCAGAATTTGCACAAATTGTGATATTATGCAAAGTGGCCCATTCTACATGAATCATGTTTGGACCAATTGCTTTTCTAGTGGTCATGTGTGCAATCAGTGTTTAAAAACTACATAAATTGTGTTCAATTGCGAGATAGAAGTTTGCGAAATGAAACCCACTTCAGTCAGCAGATCATAAGTGGACAAGAAATCCATCAACTGCAAAAGAGCCAGATTTGTTTCTGTACTGCGCTGCTATGAACATAGTTTTATTCTTTTTGCATGAAGATCCATGCATGTTCTTACGCATATTTTTCCAGTTGTGTACCTCACGCTTGTTCATCTTTGAAATACTTCCATTGATTAAATTGTATTTATTTGGATTTTCAAAAAGGACACATTTTCATGTGTGTTTTTAAATGTATTGTCTTTGTTGTTTAATCGCAAAGTTGTGTCCGACCCATCGCGACCCCATTGCCAACCTTCCTCCAGGCCTTCCTGTCCTCCACCATCCACCGGAGTCCACTTAAGCTCACACCAACTGCTTCAGTGACTCCATCTAGCCAACTCATCCTCTGCCGTCCCCTTCTTCTTTTGCCATCTATTGTTCCCAGCATTAGGCTCTTCTCCAGGGAGTCCTTCCTTCTCATTAGGTGGCCAAAGTATTTGAGTTTCATCTTCATTGCAAATGTATACACATTGCCTTTTTTTTTTTTAATGAATCACATTACATCCTTGGAAATGTACTGACTTTGGCTGCAGATTTCATTCAAGCCTGTGTTCCATCAGGAAGATATGAACTGGGTAAATCCTAATTAGAAATCAGCTGAAATGAATTTCTCATACATCTCCAAATTGGAGGGAATATTTAAAGTATAGGTTCAATTCAAACATCACATCTAATCATTGGGGTTTTTTTAACTTCTTTCCAAGTCAGTCCATGGTTTCACTTTCTGAATCAGCAGACAAGCTCCGGCTTAGACTGTTCTTGTCTGCTTTTATTTTGCATTTGCTTATCACTCCTGCATCTATGTTACAAGAAAGGTGGAACAATGGCCTAGACTATGGTAGGCCCACTCAAGTATTAAGGGAAACCACAGCACAAGACAGAGTTTGCACATCCAGTTCAAACTATCGTTTCTGTATCATCTTTCGGCAGATCAGTCACAAAGGTTGGCTTGTCTTCTCAGCCATGTTTACAGCAATAGAGAAGAACAGATGTTCACATGGGGAAAACCCAGATTTTAATTCTGGCAGTGAAGAGGTGCTTCTCTTGGAAATCCATTGCTGGAGTGCTGGAAAAATGCAACGATCAAAGGTATCCATCCACACGATTACCAGAGGAATCCTTCACACATCTCTCATCCCATCCTCAACCCTCATTGCTTTTATGAAGTATTTTGGCACAAAGCATGAAGAGAATACACAGAGACACAGGAATGAGTGGACCTCTATGTCAGATTTAGCTGGTGTTCGGTTGCAGTGTCTGCACAAAAGCACTAACATAGTAACTGGTTTTATCGCCATGTTTTATGGGGCAGGGAAATTATTGCCACACTGACTCAACTCAGGGTGAATTTTAACAGAGAATTTACAGGCAAGTCAACATTGGGTCAAAAGGTTCATAGTTTCTGTTGCTGTCATCAGGAATCCAGAGGAGGGGGAAAGTGTTACTTTAAGTATTTGGTCATTTCCCTGTTCTCAGTTCTACTGCCTTAAGGTAATTTACTTTTTTGGGCATTTGAACTACAAAGCAATTAATATTTAATTAATATTTGCACTTAACAGTGAAGCACAAAGTCATAAAGCTGTGTGGTTCAGCCTGCTTTGAAATTGCAAGGGTAGCCTTAGAAAGGCAATGCCTGCAGAGTTATACACAAACTGGAAAGGCAACAGGGATGAGAGCCAAGTTTTGTGTATTTGCTGGATATTACTGACGTAGCTGTGACATTGCTGACAGGCAGTCATAAGACACCATTTGTATATAGATTTCAAATACCAGCTGGCAATTAGACCCTTGCCACCCAAGCAGTTTAAAGCTTGCTGAATAAGGTCCTCCTTTCAAATGGAGCATACAAAAAGGTGCCTATGTTAGGCCACCAAAGCATGAGCATCCTACATGCCAGGGGAAGGCAATGCTAGGACCTCCGACTGCTGCTGGACTAAAAGTTCCTCCCACCCCGATCTCCCCCATCCCACCTCTTGCTGGCCGAGGCTGTTGGGAGTCGGAGTACAACACCACCAACAGCTCCATATTTGAGGTTTAATTTTTTAAAAATACTTCATTTCATTTAGCATAGTATCATTTCATGGAGCTGAAGACTTTGGCCAGCATCCATAGAACAGCATGACAAGGTTCTCATACCCGAGGGAGCTTTGGAATTGTATGTCTCAAACAAGAGTTCTGTACACACATCTCTTAGCTTCGGAGAGTTTCACAGGCAGTTTGCGATACAGCCTTGGGGGAGTCTGTTGTTCAAAGGGGAAATGTCAACAATCCCATTGGGCAAGCCAGAAATAGACTTTTGGATGCTTGTATTTTTCTACAGAGACAATCTGTTGGAATGGGAAGAGAGGCAAATGTCTGCTGCAATACTTCTGTGCTCTCTTCTGCGTTTACTTCTCTCTAGATTCCACCACACATCTTCAGATTCCAGGGAAGCTTACAGGATTAAAAAGAGCCATGCTAATAAAAACCGTGGTCCTATACTCTTCTGTAATTTGCACAGGCCTCCTAGAAAGAAAATTACTTTTTAACAACGATGATGAGAAAGACTGTGTGCAAGTGGAGAAAGTCTGCAAGTGTGTACAAGATGGGCGGACAGGCAGTAACAGAAAAGCTGGCAACTGGATACCAGGAGCAGCTTTGTGAGGAAATGAGCAGAGAATCAGTAAAATGATTATGTGCAGGGCTGGGGAACAAGGTGAATAAGGTATTCAAAAGCACTAATAGAATAACTTCTGAAAGATGCTAACTTACTAAGGTCTAAGATAACCTTCCATCTATATATTCATTGAAATTTCTATTCCACCCACCATTTTTCCTCATGCCTCCTTCCTCAAGGAGGTTTACAACCAAGTACAACATTGAAGCATGGAGGGCCCGAATGGATCTCCGGTGATTGAAGGGCACACCATAGGGTGAAGCAGGAAAGAGGGTGCTGCTTAACCTCTTTCCATAGCCACGTTCCTCTGAAACTCCTCCTCAAATCACTTTTCTTCCAGCTATGTTTGTCATGTTTTAGTGAAAAACTGATGTGGGGAACAGGTTGCTGGGGGTGGGGGGGGGGGAGCAGAAGATAACGGGCAGGGTCCAGCATCCCTCCTCTGTCTGTTGTGAGATCCGCTCTCCCCACATGGTGCTGCCAGGTACCCTAGCCCCATTTCTTAGTCAAGTGTGCCATCAGGATCCTCAGACATTCAAGGTACATTAGAACTGAAGAGTTCATGTGCAAAATTGTGTCCCTGGAGGTCAAACAGTTCTGTTTTGTAATAAGATTAAAAGGCTTGCCCCTTCCAGTGTCTTTGCATACAGGCAGTCCCTGGGTCACAAATGATTTCCATTCCTAAGAAAATGGAAATTTGTCCTTCAGTCAAATTTGTACGTAAGTTAGATCACACACAGTTGCCCCTCCACAGGACCTCCACGAAAGTTGAAAAACCATGAATATCTCTACCCTCCCCAACTCACCATTGCCTCTTCTTTGCAGCAAACAAATGCCAAAGTGATTTCCGTCTCCAAATGGGTGGGCCAGAAAGGCGAGATTTGGAGGACCCCCTCTCTCCCTTTTTCTTTTCTTTTCTATGGTGATGCTTCAGAGGCCTTCCTCTCTCTCCTTTCTCTTCCTCTCTATGGTGATGACAAATTTCTGCAGTAATTTTTAAAAATTCGATAGGCTTTATAGCAGTTCGTTCATAAGTACATGTTGTTTGTAACTTGGATGTTCATAACTCAGTGACTGCCTTTATATACGAAGTCTTGTGCTTGAGTTGTTACAGTCTTGTCTCAAGCTTCCCTCACAGCAGTGCCTAGCCGATGCAGATTTGCACTGCTGCAGAAAACAGAGCCCTTCCCGTAACCCTTCAGATGCTCCGTGACCTGTACCCCCATCCTTCTCACAGCCTTGCTTGCTTACCCCCAGCCTTTTGCATGGTGCTCCTGCGCCCACGCTGGGGCTCGTCACCATTCACAGAGCAGTAATACTGCAGCTGCTCTGCTGTGGGAGGCGTATCGGACTCCCAGCACTGGAGGAAGTCATGCAATTTAGTGAAATATGATAACTGCATAGCAAGAGCAAAGGGTGTGAAGCAGCCATCACAGATGAAATACTGCCAGTGACTTTCATTGCACCCACCTGCTCCATCCCCTCCCAGAAACTATTCAGGGACCATAAAAGTACCTGCGCGTGCTTGAAATACTTTTGTTATAATGCCTTTTATTATATCGCATCACTTCTGATGCCACAACAATCCCAAGTATTAGAAGACTATCAGGAGTACACGTGGGCACACGTGTTTTGCCACTGAGTGCAACTGTTCTAGAAAGTTCTTCCATAAAACGGTAGTGCCATTATCTTACATGAAACCTGCTATACCATCACACAGCATGTGGAAGTTAAGAGAGTTGTCACGGAAATCACTCCACACTCTGCCGCACAGTTCAGGAAATGTTTACCCTGGGAGGGCCAGGAGTGAGGAATCTACTGCTTCCAACACCTACAGGGCAAACTTGTGTACAGGTGTGTGCCTGTGTGGGGATTTCAGCACAACGAAAGACAGCAGAAGGAGCACATGAACCACACAAAGGGACTATGCTTACTTTGGGGTATGTTAAAAATTCAGAGCGTGGGAGCTGTATGAATACAAACATCCTATAATGTACTTGCTACATAACCATTTGGCGTGATATAAATTTCACCTTATTATCTTTACCTTTGCTTAAAATAAGATACCTGCCTTATACCAAAGCATCCTGAATTTCCAGGTGCTGCATTTAGGATTTGTGTTCTCATTTGTGCTCCACTTTGCAAGAATTTGAGTCAAAGTTATTCCATCTTATTCTACCTATGGCTTTATATTCCCTGCATTCCACTTAGCTGGGTAGCATGCTTTATAAATTCTTGAAACATGAAATGAAAGGGTGTTCTGAATTGGATCTCATTTGTGTGAGCCAAAAGATTAAACAATCCGTTTATGTTTTTTTAGGTGTTGTCAAGACACAATAATCAGTTTTCCTGCTGTGTCTATATGATATCTTCAATAATCAGTCAGTTTTATGTGGAAAACAGGAACAGAAATGTCATAAAAAGCACTTCCCAAAGATTATATTTTTTGTAGCGGTAGACTGTTTTCATTCTGCTGCATCTAAAACCATACAACCATACTTTGCCGTTAAAGAAGCTGTTAGGGAGAAGCTAGTGTATTAGCTAACTAGCTCCCCCTTTTGAAAATGATAAAATCTGATGGAAAATAGTAAATTGCAGACAAATTAGCAATGCAATCATTATGGTGCTACATTAGTTTACTCACCAAGTCTCAATTGTTTAAATGCTGAAAAATCTCTTTCTTGTTCAAGCTTTAAGGGTGCAAAAAACGTGTCCACTTGTTTGTCCGCCACCCTATTAGCAACAGGGGTCACTTAAACATCATTTCAGCAGCTTGATATGTGACAGTTCTCTACACATGAAAATACCTGGTGGTAACAGGAATCTGCCTGAAAACCTGGAATGCCGTTGCCAGTCTTTTTTGACAACACTGGGCTGGAAGATCTTCCTCAGTATATGGGAGCTTCCGACGCTCTTAAGACTGCAGCTGTTTCTGAAAGCAAGCTGAATATTTGGGGAAGCATTTGGTCCTGTTTTATTGAAAGCACTTTTTGTTATAAACATGGGGTCTTTTGGCAATCAGTGACTTCCTAGTGCAGAGGTGATGCTGAGAAGGTCATCGACACTGAGTAAGCTAGTCTGGGCTGAGGAACACAGTGCCATTTTCTAACTACAAATGACCATCTGGATTACAGATGCAGCATCCAGATTGCCTGTTGTGTCCACCAAGTGAGTTGTCTTACCCTGGGACAAAAACTGTCATCTGTCTGTCTTGCCCTGTGGACACAAGCTTTTCTTCCAACCTGTCCACATAGATTTACTGGTGGCAAGGGCATCCAGTTTTCTGGAACAGCATTTCACTCACTGTTTTTTTGTCTAGATAGCAGCTGCCAGCATGTTTGGAACAGAAGAGAAAAAAGGAAGTGGCACTGCGATATTTGGGAGATTTTCTTGCCCTTCCACTCTTTCTGCTGAACATCTGAAAAACAGAGAAACCAACACCTATATATCCTAGCTGAATAACAATTTCACAGCTTGATTAAACCTATTATGTTTGTTTCCGAAGTGCTCTTCTTTCCAGCACCCATATGAAATTTCTTTCCTGTGATCTCAAATAGATAAATAAAAAGACCTAAAATCCTGCAAAGATCCTAAATAAACTCCTTTGAGTTGGAATATAATAATTCTATCATTATTATCATTACTATGCAGCTGATAAAAGGCACAAGACAGGAGCAATGCTGAGGAAAGAAGGTCCCCAAACAGGGGTTGGTTATTTCTTCTTTGCCAGAAGATTATGTAGCCAAACTTTGGGCACTAAATAGCCCTATCTAATGTTTCATTCGTATGAATATTTAGCTGAAATTTCAATGGGGCTCTCTTCCAAGAATTTGAAGATTGCAGCCAATATGATTTAAAAATGGTGCATCTATTTAAATACTTTACTTCCTACTGAAGTTGAACAAAGCAATTGTATATGTGACTACTCAGAAGTAGGCTCCATTCATATCAGTGGGACTTGCTCTCAGAAAAGTGCATACAAGACAAATGTCACTGTAATTGCATTTCCTGATGCCTCAACTATGTTTATTTCCTGAATGAACAGGACAGTCATGGAGACAATTTCCTGAGATTTTGGAGAAAATCAGCAAATCCTACAATGGCAGGTTATGTTTGTGCTTATTGCAGCTCAAGTATTCCTGCTAATTAATTTTGCTAATGAGGTGATAAACAAACTATAGGGAGCCTTCCACCCCATGATATGAGTGCTAGTATTTATTAATGAAAACTGTCCATAATTTTCATATGTAACTTTGAAATAATGGTGAATTTCAATAACAGAATGAAATTCCGGGGTTTATTTAGTAGGAGTGTTCAAGAGAAAAGGGCATTTTGCCTTCTTGAACATAGTGTCGTGTTAATGTATTTTCCTGGATTGTGCTCTGCACTTTGTATTTTTATGTTTTATTTCTCTGTTAACTGTTCTAGAAGCATTACCCCCTGGAAGCATGACTGAAGAGTGGTGTATAATTTTCAATAATTACAAAATACAGTGAGATAGTGAGAGAGTAATGCAGCGTTTTGTTTTTGAGAAAATAACTAAGTTGTGTAGAAATTTCACAGTAGGACATTAGCAGTGTGATCCTATACATGCTTTCTCAGAATAAGATGCAGGTAAACAGCTACAGAATTCTAGTCTAAATTCTGTAACAAAGGAGTCACTTGGTTTAATTAAGTACTTAGGTAGATGTATTTTAACATATCCAGTGTCTTCCACAAACAGGAGCAGAGTTTTAGTAAGCAGAGGAAGCCATGCACAAAAGGATGCATTTGTTTTTCCTGACAGAAGACTGAGCAGCCTTGTGGTCTATATATTTTACCACACCAAAGGACTGCTTTACAGTGTTTCACTCCGCAGTGAGGCTATAATGGATAAAGAGCACCTGTGGGGATCTGGACTGAGGGAAAGCAGGAATGTGAGAGTTCTGGTTTGAAAACTGACTCTCCGTTCATAGTCTGTATTATGTTCTAGAAGCATTACTTCCTGCAGTTTTGTTTTTATTTTTGGTTGACAGCATCCAATGACAGCATCCCTGTTGTCCTATGAAATATACAATTTAAAGCATGGCATTCTCAGAGAACTAAATTTACACAAGGTATCATAAGAGAATGCCTGAAATCAGGGGTGGGCTCTGTGAGACTGTCTGAAATGAAGGAATCACACTGAGATTATAGCATTGATATTGGTGCTGAGCCATTTTCCAGAAAAGAAGGACAAATAAAAAGACACTCTCTACATGTCTGGGTGTAGGAGAAAAGCCATGGATCAGTAGTTGAGCATGTGGCCCATATTTAATACTAAGAAAAGAAAACAGCATAACTATCACCATCTTTAAGGAGATATAATGATTGGAATTTCACACAATTGGTCATCATCTGAGGCCTCCTCCAAGGGAGACTGGGAGGGCCTTCTTGGTAATTCTCCCACATTATGGGATACTCTCCGGTAAGGTCCACCTGGCACCAGCATTGCTAACTTTTTGACACCAAGTTAAGGCCTTCCTTGCATTTGATGGTATATGGCAGGGTTTATAATGGGCCCTGGGCTGTGAAAACTACACTAAATATTTGCTTGTTAATGGTTTTTATATTATTATATTGTCTTTTTTAGGGTTCTATTTAAGCTAGGGTTGGAATGGCCCCTCTCAGACTCTGTTCCTCCAAGCCTTTGTGGGCTTCCTCTTGTGCTCAGCCCAGTCTTCCAAAGAGAGCAGACTGGAAGTCCATGAATGCTTGTGGAGTCCTGGCTGTGCAGCCCTCTTCTGCATGCACTGAAGCAGCTAGCATGGAAGAGGGATGCTGCTTTCCTGGCCAACCAAAATTGTTTGTAGTCTTTTGGGCAGGTTACTTACCCTCGGCCATGTCTCCCACAGCAACCATTTTGTGTCTGTGACCAGGACAGCTTATCAAATTGCCAAATTGGCTAACAGACCCAAAATGTTGCCAGCCCCTGCCATAGTTTGTCTGCTTTAGGTGCCCTGACATTTCTTTTCCTTGGGACCAAGGGTAGAGATGTTATGCAGCCATTCTGACAGTGATTTTGTTCACCACAAATGAGTTAAAAAGCACCACACTCACTTGTTCACCTCACACAGTTTTGGGTCTGTGCAAGGAGATTGTGGAGATGTGCTTTTTGGCCTCTCTCCTGCCATCATATTCCCAGTGACCCATCTCTGCAGCTGTTCACATGGAGGGAGGGAGGAATCTGTTTTGCTTTTCTCCAAATTTCAGTATTTTACATCTAAAGGTTTTTTTTCCCCATGATAGGATTTTGAAGTTTTATAAAATATTGTGATAAACAAACCGAAATGAAATTTGGACCCATCACACTCCTCAAATGCAAAGGGGTATTTCCTGGCAGAGATGCCTGCTGCCTCTGCCAGCCAAATAACTGTTAAAGCAAAAGAGCCTGCTAGGAAAAAGTTGGATGCCCAGGGATGCAACAAAGACTTTGAAGAGCCAAGTACCCAAAGCCTGGGCCTGGATGGAAGAATCAGTCTTTCTCCTCTTAGATATTTTATTTCAATTTCAAGTTCTCGCTATCTAGAAGGGGAAGACCTTCATAATTTTGATAAATTCTTATAAATAATGAACTGAGCATCTTTTCCATCCCTATTTGTGCACCCAGGCTGACATTCTGCAGCGGACGGCCAGCCCTTTTCATGTGTAGATGCCTAATCATGCAGAAAGCCTACCATGAACTCTGCAACCCAAATGCACGCAGGGCTGCTGGAATGGGTTACAGGGAAAACAACGGAGGGGATGTGCTCTCTGCCCTCCTGTGGCAGGTTTCAAACCCTGTACCTTAAGCCTGACGCTTCCCCCTCGCAATCCTTTTTGTTATAACCCGCTGCAAGAAGGATACTAGAGTCGGTTGTTTAGTTCTGTGGAGCGTCAGGCCCAATTTATTTTTCCTGAGTTATTCTGTCTAAATTTATGGCTTGCTATGCATGTGTGGGGTTGCTTACACAAATGAGATATTGCAAAGCAAGAAATAGGAAGGGAATACTGGCGGGTGCAGGGAGAATGGATTTACTACGATCATCTCTGTACTAAGAGACTACATTACATTTCACGACGGATCAAATGATACATCGGGAGAGTCTGTTCCACACTGCCCACTCCTCCTGTTGCCATGGTTTTATACCACCTGTTTTTCTCTTAGAGTATCGTTCCTAATACAGGATTGCATTATTTTAGAGGAAAATGCTAGCAATGGCTTACTTTACATTACCTTTTGAGATAAATGTCATGAGAACAAGCAAATCATGCTCCTGTACAGCAGTCCTTTTAATTAAACCTTATTATTTCAGATAAATTATAGGGCTTTTTAGGTCACTCAGAATAATTGAAAGTAACTTCATGAACAACATCTGCCCTTAGCTGCACGTGTGCTTGTGCACATGCACGCACGTGCATGTGTACACACGCACACACACAGGGCAGAATAGTACGGGAAATATTTTGCCTACAATTTTCTAGAAAGTATTAAAGGCCACGTGTATTTCAGATCCCTGTTTTCCCTTCTAGATATTCTTCATTATGGTGGTTGGCTAATATAAAACAGCCATTTTGAAAGCTGCCACTCTCCATACAAAGTGAAAAATTGTAGTAGCCCACATTTATGGCAGTGTCAGAACAGGCATGGCACGCAGCACACAGTGGTTCATACAAGTGTCTGCGAGAAAGAAGGAAGGGGAGAATACCCCTTCCACAGCACACACAAGGCTGAATACATGCAGCCCTAATTCAGCAGCACACATATGGTTGAATACATGCATGGAAACCCAGCCTTTTAAGAGCTAAGTGTTCAGGGCCCTTCACTTGAATGGAGGAATCTGTCAATTTTGCTATCTTGCAAGCTCAAATGCTTTAAATATCAAGTTCATTTTCTCCTGTTTAGTTGGAAGATGTCTGTGTGTATATAGGGGTAAGAAAATGGAAATAACAACTTTGGTAAGTTCCTAGAAAAAACCCTAACTGAATAGAATGTGTATCTATCCCTGGTAAGGATGGACAGGCTAAGGCTCACTCCTTTCTAAATACTAGAAAGTTTAAAAAAAATGTATGTTAAATAAACAGACCTTGCCCCACTTGTCTTCTCCAGCCTCTTCCAACCTGGCAGGTTGGATGTGTTGGACTGCAAGCCCCAGAATTCCTCGGCTGCAATAATACTAAGTATGGAAGCCTTATTTAGGACATAGTCCTATGGCCTCCTGACATTGTGTGGGAAGCCATAGGATTCTTCAGAGCCCCGGCTCTGACGTCATAAGACCACAGAACTGGGACCCTGAAGACTGAGTTTCTACCACCTGGCAGCTAGTGTGGCAAGAACTACAGCAGCTGCATCCTTGCACCTTGAGGTTGTAACTGTCCCTTTGAGGGTTTAAAAGGGCAAGGAGGGTGAGGAGAGAAGTCTGAGGCCCTGGGCTTGCTACTTTCAAGTGGCACCTTTCCTTTTCCTTCCCTGGAAACTAATTCTAGCTGGGCAGAACTGGCCACCTGCATGAGGAGTAGCAGCAGTGGATATCAGCATTCTTTACACTGGACACAAGATGTGCAAACGCCTCCAAGTTTGGAGGCACACAAGCATCTGTTTCAGGGACAATTAGACTGCACCCTTAAGAGCTCTTTCCTAGCCTTGCTGGGAAGATCCTTGCCAGCACTGTCATGGTTGAACCCATGGTTGTACTTTGGGCTATATTCATCCTCTGTCTAGGCAGCTGGTTTTTTAAAAGGCAACTCTTCAGTCCTGTTATGATGAACTACTTGAATTTTAAATAGGTTGGCAGGTTTAAACAGGGATTAGGTCAAGCTGACAATGCTTGGTGTGCATTTTCAGCTGGGGCAACTTCACATGTGTAACCACTGAATGGTAAGATCAACACTGCACTGTATGGGATTTATCCTACCAACAACACACTCAATTAAGAGCATAAAATATCCTTTTGCAAACTAGTCTTTTTGTGGTATGTTTGGAGAACAATTCTGAAAATCAAAACAATTTTAGAGGAATCTTATTTGATGGATTCATGGGCAGTGTAACAGTCATAAAGATACAGTTCTGCCAAAACCTACTAGGAAATCCTGCTGCATCCTGCCTGTTCTGTGATTATATCCTTTCCCCGCTATTTTTAATGCTGAGACTTTGCAACAAATATCAGGACAAAATTCTTGTAACTGAAATAGTCAGATGTCCTCTAGATAAAGAGAATGACCTGTTTGGGGTTCATATTTGTTCAGTCTTCAAACAAAAATATTTGAAAATAACCATATTACATTAGACAAATGAAATATGTCTATTTGCCCATTCCATTATTCACAGAACTAATACATATTGTTAACAACAATTATTTTAACCTAATCCCATTTTTAATAACTTAACATCAGTGAATTGTCTTTCAATCACAGCCTAGTATTTAACTCTCAGTCTCAGATTATTTTAAAAAAGGTGATTTCAGTTCTTAACTATTAATAAATCTCTCACATTTAATTAACACAAGAACTCTCTTGAAATTAAACACATAGTATTTGACCTTTTTCTAGTACTCATCTCTGCTCATACACTGAAAAGAAAAATTCTGCTCACTAGAGAGAAGCCTCTGTTGAGGTCCAAACTGTCAGCATTAAACTAACTGCCTTAGTTAAAATTATTTAATTTTTTAAAATTTGTCTCATCAAGTTCAAATTAGAGACAATGCAAATTTTCTTCAGTTTTGTTGAGACTCCAGCCATTTCACTACCTCTGCACTGTGCTGTGAAACTTGAAAGTATATTTATTTGATAAAGGAAAGATCTTCACACAACACCCAGAAGTATCAAAATTCAATATCACCTGGTTGGTTTTTCCAATGTGTCTCTACATATTCTTTGGAAATATGGCTCTTATGTCCAGATTCAGGATCCCATATGGATTGAAGTATATTAATTTAAAACAAAAATATTCTCAAATCTGTAGCACTCTCATTGTTTCATGAATTTACAGCTAGCTGGATAATCGGAACTCTTCCACTGTAATTCTATGCCTGTTTACCCAGAAATGAGTCCCATTCTGGCCTTACTCCCAGGAAAGTGGACATAGAATTGCAGCCTTTCCAGCTTTTCTGGAGATGTCATGCTGTTTTTGTAGAAGGTGGTATCTTGCTATAGAAAACTTGGAGATAATTAAAGCTACAGGTAGCTTGTCTGAAGTTGTGATTTCCCATTTTCTTCCTACTTCAAAGCCTTTCTCCTCAATCTGGCTCTCCCACCCCCAAAGTTATGAAAAATAGATTGCATTTTATGGGGGCAAACCAGTTCTTACCTTTCCCTCTAGCAATAGTATAATCAGCAAAAATAGAGCCTGTAATCTCATCTCTTCCAACATCTATAGTGAAACACTATTTGTCTGATAAGGTGGATTTCTCCTTCTCCCTTTTCTTTCTACCACTCATAGTTCATGTTCTGTATTGTTTACACAACAAAGAACGGTTACCAAAAAGGATGAACGAAACAGCAAATTGTTGTAAGATCCAAACTGCCAGAATTAGACCATCACGTTGCAAAGTGGTAATTCTCTTTGACAGCCTCAGCTGTACCAATCATGACATTCAGCAAATTAGCCAGGCCAAGAGCAAACAGAAAGAAGAAACAGGTGTGAAACCAACTTCCTGCCTCCCAGGATAAATACATTGTACACTGAAGGGCAACGCACCTGCACTATTGTTACGATGAGCGGGGTTGTGGGGAGGGAAGCTTTTAAAGTGCAAATACGCTCAAATCTCAATAAAAGACAAGAGACTTCTCTATAATTTGAAAGTAAGTGGACATTTTCTCCCTGTTTTGATAGTCCACAGTATATTATATTAACTCTTTAAGGAGACATATGAAATGTTCAACAGTTTGACCAGGAAGCTGGGCTAGAAGTTCTCGTGCATTGCTTGGTTCTTGATTAGGAGCTTGGACCTCCGCTAGCAGGCATGAGGTGACCTTTGAATACAGTTATGAATTCAAATATGAGTAACATATGAATACATTTGCCAGCTTATAGAAGAGCTGTCGTGTCTGCTTCTTTAAAAGCTCCACAACAGCAGTCGGTGACGCAGCTGGGGTTTCTTCCATTTTGATTCTTCCCTGGTCAACTTACCCTACCCTCTTGCCAGATATTCTGGTTTGTGTCTAGAGTGAGCTGGTTGGCCAAACCACCTGCCTGCTCAAGGGAGGTATTTTGCTAGGGGAACTGAAGAACAAGATGGTACAGCAGCCATCTGGACTGGCAATTAAATCTCCTAGCAGAACTGGTGATACTACTATGCCCTTGCCTTTACCTGGAGGACCACAGACAGGACACCCTCTCCTTGGCCACCCAAAGAGTGGAGTCTGGCCTCAGGAGGATGCATCAAAGTGGCAGTGGGGGTGGGTTACTTCTGCCCTCCAGCATCTGCTAAGGTGGTTGCCTTGCCCTGCCCAATAGGGAATAGGTGTGCCAAATGCTTTTGTCCCTCAAAATCCAGGAATGGATTGCATTATTTTGGCCCCAAGCACACTGGCTTTTGCACAGGTATGCCCTGTTCAAAGTTGTGCCCACGCATGAATGCCTGGGAGCCTTGAAGGTGAGCTGAGAATGTGTAATCTTTTTGCTCTTCTGTGGCACAGCGGAAGAAATTAAGGAAGAACATCATTTGCATAGGGTTGCCGTGAGTGTTATTGGCCCTAACTGAGCATTAACTCATCAAGGCACATATCGTGTTAAGCTTTCAGATCATCTGCTGGTTTAATGCTTTTTCCCCCCATATGGGATAAATTTAAAGATTCTGTAAAATTCTGTGTGTTTACAAGAGCTGAGCAGGGCCACCAAGGATAGGACCTTTTGGAGAGCTCTCATTCATGGGGTCACAACTTGGCAGTCCATAACAACAACAGTAAAATTCTGTGTGAAATAGCACTTTCAATTTTATATTTTTTCACATCTTTCTTATTACAGAACAGATAGCAATACTGACTGTTATTATGGGAGTATCCCCCACATAAACCACCCTAGCCATCTGCGTACAGGGGATTAAGCATATTTCTAGTGCATTGCTCCCTCACTAAAAGTATTCCTCAGAAATTGGTTTTTTTTATTTGTCATTGTAATAATTGGGTTGATTTTGAAGCCTTAAAAAACCCAAGAATACCAAAAATAAAAATCCCCTGCTGCTCTTAACTTGAACACCTGGCCCTTTTGAATTTGATTTAGATGCATCTGACAAACTATTTTTTTTCAGGCTGTGTGGCAGTTGCAAATGGTAGGTTACTGTTCATAGAGGATGAATCTGGCAAAAAGGCTCACAAATGGTGTTTAATTTCAGCTAGCAAACAATAGGGTGTCACCCCTACCCCCAGTGCAGATTGATGCCTGACATCTTTAGCAGTGCAGTACTGGTATTTGCAGAAGTAAATGTCCACACTAAAAAAATCCAGTGAGGCATTTTCTAAAGGGGGAGCTGGTGTTGTTTAGTGGTTAGAGTACTAGACTAGGACTCAGGAGATCTGAGTTCTAGTCCCCTTTCGGGCATGAACTCCATGTGTGGCTTTGCGCCAGTCATTGACTTTTAGCCTGACATACCTCACAATGCTATTGTGAAGACAAAATGGGGAGAAGGAAACCCATGGAAAGGTTTCTGGAAGGAGAACTGGTGGGATATAAGTGCAATAATAAATACGAGTATAAAATAAGGCACATCCATAAAAGTGGCTTTAGTAATAGAAGGCTTAGAGGATGGATTTAGAGGAATGTGCCTCAAAAGATGGACACTTGTCTTGAGAGCAATTTCCAAAATGCTTATGTCAAAGAGAAGACATAGGCCGGGGGCTTTGTGGACTACGAAGGGGGTAGATCCCTGATCCTATAGAAATGGCTGACACTGGCTTGCCTGAACAGAATCGCGCATGTTAGATCCCTGCCAATGTGAAACGCAAGATGTTGAGGCCAATTCTAAGGGATCTTGAGGAAAGAGGAAAGTTTCTAAGTAAGACTAGCAAAAATTCTTAGGATAGCTCCACAGGTCTATACATTTCTATAAAGCACAATATGGGATTTGTGCACAGACATTTCCGAATACTGAAGAAAGCAAAATATCCATAAAACTAGTGAAAGTTCTCGTGTGTGTGTGTGTGTGTGTGTGTGTGTGTGTGAGAGAGAGAGAGAGAGAGAGAGAGAGAGAGAGAGAGAGAGAGAGAGAGCACATATTCCTAACATTTAGACACATCTTGTCGTATTGCTACTTACTATAATATATTGGGCATATTAATTTCCTCCAGCTTGACATGCTGTATATCAACTGGAGGAATTTTAGAAAGGCACAGGAGAGAATAATCTGCAGGGCTTTCTGGTTGGTCTTGCCCCCCAGCCCCCGGTCTTCCCATGTCTGTGTAGCATATTGATACTGTGGGCTGCTGATTCCTCATGAAGTATGGGATTTCCTGGAGTCCATGAAGCAGAGCTATGCCTTCCATGGTTCGTACCGTGGCCGGCCTGGGTTGCCACGCCTCGTCCATGGTTCTGAGTGTTCATGTGCTGGTATGAAGGAGAGCGGGCAGCCTTTTCCCCATGGCTGGAAACATTGGGCCAAGGTTCAGAACTGCTTGCCTTTTGTAGGGTAGCTACTTTGTCTTCTTAAGACAATGATTGGTGTTTGTTTATTTTTAACTGAGCAGCCAGTGCAGGAAGCACAGTGCCAAAAGTTGTCTTGCCCCACTCACTCCCCCGCTCCGTGGCCCAGGGCAAGAACTTCAGACGCAGGGGCCAAACCCAGCCTTCTGGGGTCCCGATCTGACTCCCCAGCATCCCGCAGATGGACACCACCTTTTCTTCCAGTGTCCCCCTGCTCCACCAATACTTCCATGGTTTCTCCAGTTTTTATGCGGTTCTCCTTCATTAAAAAAGACCAAAATTCCATGCCTTAGGGCTTAATTACTGGCACTAAGAGTATTATATGAAAACTACTGCTAATTTAGTACTTTGGTCCCACCCCTTTTACTCTTCCCAGTGCTGGTATGTGCCCCCCACTGCCCCCAGCTTCTCAAAAATGGAGTTTGCCACTTGGACTGAAAGAGGCTCCCCACCCCTGGCCAAAGGAAAGATGCTAGGAAAAGGTAACACAGTTGCCATGCAGAAGGACTTGAATATTGTGGCTGGAGGGCGTGCCTGGGCCTGGGCTGGGGCCCTGGATCTTCTAAACTGTGCCTCAGATTTTTACAGCTGCCTACAAGTAGCTTCCTCCCTGCAGCTAACTTTTCTTCTACAGTCTGCTATTCTTTCCCCCTCTTTACATTTATATATCATCCTACATTTAGCAGGAAGTGTGCTTGGAAGAGGGAGGGCAAGGGGCAGGAAAAGCTCCCTGTGCAATACTGGTATTCAAAGGCCAGCATTTCACAGGTATTTCACACAGCATTTGATTTTACTGCCCCAAACTGGAAACTTTGACTTCTGCAAAGTTCAGTAGCTTTAACACAGTAAAGAATTTAATCACTCCCCCTACAAACTTCTTCCTCCTCCTTCATTTTAAGTTCTCTCATATAGCTGCAGGGAGTCAAATATATCAAAAGGAGGGCTAGGACCATGTGGCATCATGATTCAGGAAGTGCCGGGGCTTTTAAATAGGTTTTGCACTTCAAAAAAAAAAACCCCAAGAAAAACCCCTCAGCTACCTCCCCTCATAAAGTTAATTTAAGTATGTGCAAGCTTTGCACACCTCCCTGAATTCTTCTGCAGAACTGCTCCTCTGAAAGAAGACTCATGGTTCTGGAATTCTCTCTCCACTCTCCATTTCCAGTTACCATTCTTCTTTTTCCTTGTCTTCCTGCCCCTGTCCAGTTTCCCCCCATTTTCTGCTGTTTTCCATCCTTGAATGGGATTTTTCTTGGAGCATTTTGAAGAGAGGAAGGTGACTGTATTTGATTTCATACAAAGAAAGGTTTGCTTTTCTATCCCTCCTTACTCAGGTCTTTGAGAAAAGTGGGGCCACGTGGCTGCAGAAGGGGAAAAAATCTGGGTGGCTTTGTTTGTCACTTGCCGTCATCCAGGACTAGGAAGGGCCTGCTTTGTAGAGCACCTTCTGTGCACACAGAAGGTCCCAGCTTCAATCTCCAACTGCTTCTGGTAGGGCCAGGGAAGAATCTGGCCAGAAACTCTGGAGAATGACTGTCCGTTGGTGCTGACAGCACTGGACTAGATAGACCAGTGGGCTGACTCATATAGGGCAGCGATGAACAGAAAGCTTTAAGAAAAATAGACATGAACTGTTCTGGCTGGTGGAGAGAGAAATGTTGTTCACTGATGCAGTTCTATGTGCATCTACTCAGATGTAAATCCCACTATGCTCAATGGGGCTTAATCGCAGGAAAGTGTACACAGGGTTCCAGCACATGTTACCTTCCAAGGGAGATTTGCAGCCTGATCTTATGCATGTACTACTCAAAAAGAAGTTCTGAGTTGTGAGTGTGGTTTATGAAGCCAGACATGCAGTCCACTGAAATGACTACCCAATACATGTGTTGTCAGTGTGTGCATGTTCATGTGAATGTAAGAATGGGCTCTGGCTTCAGTGGTGAAGGAAAGGCACTTAGCACATGCTTAGACTTACTTCAGAACACAGTCCTCGTTTCAAAAACAGGCTCCTTGACTAAATCCTGATGTGCACAGGATGGCACAAAGTTAGTTATGGAGAAGAGATTCCATGAGATCTGCATAACAAAGGGGGCAGAGAAAAGTTGCACAGAACAAAAGGAACAATGTGCTTTTATGAAGAGTTGCTTGAGGATGAAAGGCTGTAGAGATGGTTATGTGGAGGGGAAGAGAAAGGGGTAGGGGAGGCTCTCAGTGCTCAGTTTTGAGAGAAAAGCATTCTGCATATGCTCAGAAGTACTCTTTTTCACTGCTAACATTGGCAAAACATAAATTCTATTATTCTAACTTTGCATGTAGTCGTGTGTCACCCTAACTTCAGACGAAGCTTAAAGCCCAGGCAGAATTGGGTAGACTTTATGTCTCAGAATATTATATTTTGGCTTAGTTTAGATAAACACTGCAGAAGGAGAGAGGGGATGTAGTTGAGTGACTGGCAGGTTCAGGTTCGCCTTCTGATCTCGGGACACGTTTTCTCATCAGCTCGAATGTCTGTACTCTGGGAGAGGGCAGTGTTGGGACCATGGGATGGGCATTCTTCCAGTGCCACCAAAAAAGGTTTGCCACTGGATTGAAGTGCTACTGTGAAAAAGCTGTAAACTGGATTTGAAGCATCATCATTTCCTAGCCCCTACTTCTATCCTTCAGAAGCTTTGCAGGTTTTCTGCCTGGGGGTGTCTTTGTGGTCTATGCCATTTCCATGCAAATCATAGAACAACTGAAGGAAAGGAAAGGAAATCACTCCCACCCCCATATTGGGAAATCTCCTTCCACAGGAACTTCCTCTGAAACTTTGCTGGGTTTGGACTTGGGAACATCAGCCTACCTGCACTGCTTGGAAGGACAGTCCATAAGGGACAAGAGAAAATTAGTATGGCCTCTTTTGGTGACCCTGAAACTATCAAGGCTCCTCTTGAGCAAATATCTCTGCATCTAGCACTCTGAAATGTGGCAGTTGTGAATTCCTCATATGGGGCAACTGATTCCGAAGTATTCATCCAGTTTGGCCAAGACATAGACTTGGCATTTCCCTTTAAAAGAAAATCAGTATATAAAAGCATGCAGCACAAAAACCTCTCCATGAGTTTTCATGACACTCAGCAGGGATAATCCCTTCCTAAGGAGTTGTTATGCCAGCTGCAATCATCCACTTCTGACCAAGAGAAAAATGTAGTTTTGTTTTATTTAGTTTTCAGTGATGGACTGCAAGGAGAAAAAAGAATGCTTCCTTCCACAGTTTTGGAAAGAGAGAATGGGTGTGTGGGATTCCAGCCCGAGTTAGGGAATAGATGCTCTCTGGTGTGTTTGTGTCATTTGTGCTTTCAGCCTTATTTCAGTCATTAGCCAGCAGGCCTAGCAAGAAAGGTGGTGAGGCTACATACATAGTGAAGAATCCACAGCCTCACCCTGATGTGAGCCTCCCCACAAATTGGGAACACCATTTCCAACAACACAACAAAACATACAGACAAGATCAATTTCTCTCTTCCCTGCACCTTTTTATTATTTCTTATTGAGAGACCCACCGCCCGACTTAGTGCACGTTACCTCTCCCAAATGAAGGGGCCCTGGTTCCTACTGATGGGCCTGTGACCTGTTTTCTGTTTACACTGCTAGACTCACCACCATTGTGTCCTTAGCAAAGGACCCATCACCAAAAGGCTGCTAACCCTGATAGATTCACCTCCAGTTTGGCATTTCCCTGACTAGGCCTTTTTATCAGGATACCTGCACTTATGACATCCACCCCCCCAATCAATAGGTTTCCTTTTCTTTCTGATGGACCCATAGAATCATAGAATAGTAGAGTTGGAAGGGGCCCTGAAGGCCCTGCTGTTGTAGGACAGCAAATTACACCATCCCACTCAGATGGCCATTCAGTTTCTTTTTGAATGTCTCTAGCGTGGGAGAGCCGACCACCTCTCTAGGCAGCACGTTTCACTGTTGCATTGCTCTGACAGTGAGAAAGTTTTTCCTGATGTCCAGCCTGAATCTGGGTTGTCACAGCTTGAATTGATTATTCCATGTCCTACAGTCTGGCATCAGTGAGAAGAGATCTTGACCTTCCTCTTTGTGACAGCCTTTGAGGTACTTATAGAGGGATACCATGTCCCCCCTGAGTCTTCTGAACATGCCCAGTTCTCTCAGTCTCTCTTCTTAGGGCAGTATTTCCAAACCCTGGATCATTTTTGTTGCCCTCCGCTGGACCCTTTCTAATTTATCTGCATCTTTCTTAAATCTTGGTGCCCAGAACTGGACTGAACATCATTCATTTTTTCCCCACTGACAGACTCTCCATCAGGGTGCCTTTTAGGTTCATTTTCCTGTCTTGTGCAAATGCTTACTTATCCTGGTCTTCTGATTGCCTCCTCAATGTTCAGACCTTTTCAGCTGCTGGCAGTCCCTCAGCCCTGAAGATCCCTTCATTTAAATAGGACACCCTCTTCTTTTTGTTGTCACCTGGGCTTCGATGGGTTGCCACCAAACCAAGGCTTGCTGTAGCATGTTGTGGCCACACCATTGCCACCAAAACTGTGGAAGGAAAAGCTTAAAGTATTAGAGATTCCAGTCCAATTAAGAGAAAGTTGCAATCCAGCAGAGATTGCAACTTTCAATGCTACAATAATTAGGGAGTTTTTCCTTGGTAACCACATTGGCACTCTGTGATGCTGATGAGGTGGTAAGGAGCTCTCTCTGCAATATTGTCCCAGCCTCCAATTATTACATCAAAAGTCACTGTCAAACATTTGTGCTGAAGTTATTCCCATCACACTCACAGTTCTGTTGGGGCAATCTCATGTTGCAAGCTCCAGCTGTCGCAAAGCCTCCAGTGCCTCGCTGAGCTTACCGTTGAGTGCAGTGGTCACGCTTCCCAGATCCAGTGCCCACCAAAAGCCTCGCCTAACTCTCCTGTTTCCAAAGGTAGCTGGAAACATGGCCTGATGGTGACTGATTGTCTCCCGCAAAGGCTCTGGGAAATTCCCCAGGTTAATATACTGGGAAATGTCCTCTAGGGATCATGTCTCCATCCTTGGTCCTGGCAGAAGAACCTGGGACTAAAGCTGACTGGGTATTTCTGTCCTGCCCTCTTTGGCTGATAGCAGGCCCCAAGGTGAGCTGTCCTTCTGCTGCCCTGTTGCTGGCGATGGTGGCCCTGGTGGATCCGTAGGTGCCTCCATCAAGGTTGCAGCCTCCACTGAAGAGGGGCTGCTGTATTAATCTGCAACACTGATTGCCAGGCAATAGAAGAGCAGGCTGAACAGAATCATCTGGTGTCCTGTTGCCCACAGTCGGGCCAGACACCCGCACCTCTTCTCCTGAGCTCAAAATCTGTGCCTGAAGTGGAAGTTCTACCTAGGCTAGAGCAAGGACCCACAGGGAACATATTGAAATAGACTGGCTCCGGATTGAAGCAGCGTGTTGTGAAGTTGAAGTGGAGTGGCAGGGTGCCCATCTAGGAAATCTAGCATGGATCCAATGACTTCTGTGGGTTCAACCCACAGATGCCATAGCGGACTGGTGTCTTCTGAGTTATGTGTGGATAATTTTCATTTTACTTTCTGGAACTGTACACAAATTTAGTCATACGAAAGTGTGGAAGTTAATGGAAAATTCACTATTCTATACACCTATAAAAATACAACGCCAGTGTTCTGCCTTTGTCAACCCCTACTATGTAGCGCTAAGGAAAACACACAAAACGTAGCATACCACTGAGAGCTACATAAATTGTGTCAGACATTTTTGCATACTTTTCCAAAGTGGGGGGAAAATTCAATTTCATTAATGGACAATGAAATGAAAGGTGCCTGACAGTCCATGAAATCCACATGGAATGGATTAAACAGAATCCATACATTCCTAATTTGCCTCTAATGTTGGGTGGTGTGACAAGATTGTAGCAGGAGATTGGCTTGATTGTACTGTGAAAAAGAAGATGGTTTAAAGCAAGATGGCACTGTGAACATATTTATTCTTTCAGCTTCTGTACTGTTCAATAGTTGAATAGGTGGTTGGATTGCACCAGTTCCGAACATGAGCATAATACAATAAAACCCCCAAAATTTTCCATAATATAACCTTTAAAAACAGTATAATTAAAAAAAAAATTTAGCAGTTAAATACAAAACTGACCTGTTGAAAAACACCAGACATGGGTAGCCCTTCAAGCCTTTAGATAACCATTAAACATTTTTAATTGCCACATATTTATTCATTTGTTTAGGTTATTTAGCATAGCCCCCCTACTATAAGACTTTAGGAAAACCGTGGGGTTCAAGTGGATTATATGAGCCTTCATGGTGGCTAAGAGGCTCATACATGGGGATGGAAAGACAAATATCTCCTCAACTGCATAGTGGAGCAAAGAGCTCAAGCCTACTAATGGCAACTTGTCTCAACACTCATTCTGACATTTGGCCAACCTCCTGCAACTATATCCATGATGTGGAACAGGAACCTTGAATATGTGTGTGTGAGAGAGCATACACAGACATACACACACATATATTATTAGTAATGCTCTCAAGTCCAGCTCAGAGAATCATGGAATCATCAAATAGAAGAGTTGACAGGGGCCAGATGTCCACCAGTTAAATGATCCTTTGCAAATGGCTGTCCAGTTGCATCTTGAATGCCCATAGTGTAGGAAAGCCCACAACCTACCTAGGTAATCAGTACCATTGTTGTAGTGCTCTAATAGTCAGGAAATTTTCCTGGTATCTAGCTGGAACTTGGCTTCCTGTAACTTGAGCCTGTTATTCCATGTCCTGCACCCCGGGATGAGCGAGAAGAGATCCTGCCCTTCCTCTTTGAGACAACCTTTCAAGTACTTGTCGAGTGCTACCATCTCTTCCCTCAGCTTCAGTGTATCTCTGATTGTTACCAGCTATGTGCCTATGTGGGGTGTGTGTTGTTCTGCTTTCCCCCATTTTTTGTATATGGGTTTGTGGTTCTAGTTTTGAATTCCGTGTGGGCTTTTTTTTAATGAAAGTTTGCTTTTGTTGAATGATTGCAAAAATCAAACAAAAATTATACATTTAAAAAGTTGAGTTGGTCCCTCATATGACACCACCTCAGATGCAGGTTGGAGTGAGAAATGACAGGCATTTCTGGTGTGACATTTATATAACAACTCATAACCCTCCTGCCTGTAAAGTCAGCTGTACATAAGTAGTCTGATGTGCAGAGAGGGGAGCACTTCCTGTGATAAGTTGCCCAGAATGAAGACACAAACAGATCTAGGCCCAGACCTGCTTCTGCAGTCTGAGCAACTTATTGCTGGTGGGGGGTTTTGTTCCCTGCCTGTCCTTGGACCTGAGGACTGGACCATCATTTCTTGTTAGGTTGCGACTGGACAAGATAAACATGTATAAAAATGTGGAAGACTTCAGTGGGATCTCCAGCCTATTAGTAAAGGGATTTGAATTCCAATAATAATAATACTGGGGGAGAGCACAGTTCAGTAGTAGGATGCATGCTTTTGTGCGAAAACTTCTGGGTTTGATATTCTTGTCAGGGAGCAAGAGACGGGAAAGACTGTCTGAGAGCCTGTAAGAGGAGAAAATGGAAGATGCACAAACAATCTTAGCAGGCATAAGGCAACTCGATGCAATTGTATTTGACCCAGAATATGTAGCTTTTGCATTTTCTATGGAAAATCTATTGAAGAAAGTCAAGGGAGAAAGTGAAACTGACAATTCATGGATCCATAAATAACTTTGCAGACTTATTGAGTGAATTTCATATCTTGGCTATATGAACCTACTACTTGAAAAACTCATTTTTTATTATGAGTATGTCTGATCATCATCATCATCATGTTGGTGCATGAAAAAGCCCCATTTCTTCAGCCACTTAGCACCATACTATCTGACAAGTTAAACAGTAAAATAAAGAACAAGAGTGAGGAGGGAGGGGACTGTGCTCCTTCTCTTTCCCCAGAATTATCATTTTTCAAGTGGGGCTGAGTTAGTTGAAACAGATGGTTTATCTTTCCTGGTAGTTCCTCTAGTTAGACAAATGAGACTCATATCATTTCGGCTTCCTTACTCTGTCTTGCGGTACCAGTGGAGCCATTCCAAATCTGATGCGCTGTGTTTTGACTTATTTAATGCCGACGTACTTTTCCCGCAGTAAACATGATTATCCAAATACTTTAACTCGAGAGCTTCTGCTTTCCTCTGTGGTGTAATTAGTCACACTGCACTCACACTGCATTTAGGAATAAACACACAATTGGAGCATCTTCCAAATGTGCCCATATTCCCATACAGCTGCTTACTTCACTTTATTCTCCTTTGATTGCTTTGAATACACAGTGCTACAGCTGGGCAGCAAATGAGCAAATCTGTAAAGGCTTTGCCTTTCTCTCTATTTGCAGGAGCCACGTCTTCAGGTATGTAGGCGTAGCCCCATGTGAAGCTGGAGCTGAACACGAGCTTGGAGTTTTCCTGGATTCTGTTGTTGAAGAACTTGGCAGGATATCTATTAGGCTTGGATTTCAAAGCCAAAAGAGTGATCTGAGATCACACACTGGCAGTTCTACAGTGGTAATTTCCATGTTAAAAGAACACTTATCACCAGCACTGCAGCGAAAGAGGCAGCGTTTCACAGAAAGAGCCTCTTGCGAAATTAATTTTGCGTTTATTTTATTAAGCAGCAGTTTCCAAATGACTTCTTACTCCCCCACACCCAACATGTAGTCTTTTCCCGATTTTCCTCTGTGCAGTAGATGTTATTGTTTTCTAAATGTTGGAGAAAAATTACAGGCTGAGTACTCGCAGAAAGTAGGTGACTCCTCCATGATTCTTTCCTTGAAACCCTTTATTGGCCTTCTTAGAAACAGAAGGATGGGCCATCTGGAGTTGACCTCATAAGGAAGTGGCTTCGTTTTCCATTCCACTTTTCCTAAATTTATCCAGGGTTACATGCTACTCAATGGACTTGACACTAGGTACATAGGTGTAATTAAGGTTCCCCCTTTACTTTCACTAAGTATTTTGGAGAATTGTGTTATTCTCATTGGCCTTTGCCTTCCAGACCACAGTACAACCTTCACACTCCAAAATTTTGCTGCCAAACATATCTGCTTTGTCCATGACCCAGATCATAGGAGATTATTTTCCAAACCCCTATCAATCTCTATCTTGGTTTCAGAAATCCGCATCTTGCTATCCTGTCCCTCCATCACCTCAAATCAAATTTTAATTTTGTATTTGTAAATCAATGTATTTTTTGTATTGTTATATTTGATGGTAATTTATTATGTACTGTTGTATTTCAATGTATTTTATCATGTTGTAAGCCGCCCCGAGGTTTCGGCAAGGGGCGGCATAGAAATGTTATAATAATAATAATAATAATAATAATAATAATAATAATAATAAAATCCACATCTTGATAGTTCTGCTGCCAGAACTATTCACTTCTTCCTTGGCCCTGGTTTCCTAGTTTTTCCTTCCCTGCTCTAACCGGTGCATTAATTTAACACTTTTTGTGGGTTAGATTCAGCCAAAACAGACATCACTTAGCTGTATCAGCAGCTTAGCCCCATTTCAATTTTACTCTAGAGTAAGTGTAGAATTCCTGATCTTGATTAGACCCTTAATGTGTTGTGAGGGGAGGAGGAACTTTCTGAAGCTAGATTAAATTCCCAGGTTCTATTCCAGAGTAAAAATGAAGAAAAGAAAGATGGTCACTAGGTAGAGATATGAAGTAATGTCTGTTTTGGCCTTCATCCTATTGCACTGCCCTTACTTCCTGGTACATCCTTGCCTGTGACCTTTGCTCTTCAGCTTTACCCTCTCAGCTGCTCCACCCATTATCTTGTCACCTTATGTGTAGAATTATCTGTCATTTTATGCATTATCTTAGTTTTTGCTCTCTGAGTTGAATTCTTCCCCAGAACATTCACGTGATGCAACCTGCTACCTTTTCCTCCCTTCTGATCATTCATCAAACTCTGTCTTCTGTGTAAAACTGTTGGATTCACTCCTTATATCTTATTATCAGCTTAAACAAAGCCATTGCATGCATAACAGCATTTTCTTAAATTTGCTCCTTTGATTCCTCACCTTTCTCTTTCCTTTTCGCTCTGCATTATCTCTACTACCAGCACAATCTAAAGTGTAAACAGCAAGCAATCTTTTAATGATTCCACCCGCCACATTGGCTCTTTTGGAAAGGAGACATTCATGCATTCATTCATGACACTTGTGTGCTGCCCTATAGCCCAAAGGCTCACTGGACAGCTCACAAAACAACAATGGCACAGAAAATAAAATCGGCAAATTTAAAAAGTAATAATCCGACATCATAAAAACTAATAGTCAGCAGGGGAACAGGAGACAATGCTCATGACAAATAAAAGCAAGCAGTAAAATAGACATAACAAAAATTATGCTAAAATCAACAATAACATTATACTAAAAACAGGTATGGAATAAAAATATCTTCACCTGGTGATGGAAACTGAGCAATGAAGCTGCCAGTTGTGCCTCCTTTGGAATGGTAGGATATCATGGGCACACTGCTGGCACTTCCATCCAAAAATGTCCCGGTGGTCATAGATTTGGAGTGAGCAGCAAGTGACCCTCCAAATATTTTGGTCTACAGCTCCCATGATCCTCACCATTGGCTATTCTGGACAGGCCGCCCTATAAAAAGATCTGTCTTGAGGGTGGGTCTTGGCAGCCTGTTTGGCCTAAACAGTGATTGTTGCAAACAGAGACCATTTCATATGCATTTTCTTTCAGTATACTTTAATTTAGGGAACTAAATGAGAGCTTAACTACCTTATGCAAAGCTTGTGTAGAACTTTCATCTCTGTTGTTGCATGGAGAACTTGCTTGTACCCTGAAGCAATACTTGCTTGCTGTAATTTCTGCAAAACTTTAACCATAAAGTGGGCCTTCAGGGTTCACCCTGGTGCTGGGCTGTAGAGACAGATTGGGGATGCTACTGCCCAGCCACCTCCCTGACCAAGCTGGCAGAGGTGACATCAAGTGGAGGAGCTCAGGACAGTGTTTCAGGTGACCTCTGGAGCGCTGCCTGAGATTTTATGGCTTCCATGACAACATGGAAGTGTCTCAGTTTAGCATCAGCTCAACGCATGAAGAGGGGCACATCCTTGGATTGGTGGACGGTGAGATGAGCAGTCTCAAAAGTGGGGATGGGGCAGGGTCCAAGTAACCCCACTGTTATGGTCAGACTATTTGCTTGTGAGATTTGAACTCACAGCGAGGGACCCATTCACATGGTCTGCCCCAGGATACTTGTGGAATCCAGGGGATCCCTGAATGCTCTTGAGGATTTGCCAGTGGACCGCTGAAGCCTTAGTCTCCATGTGGAATATACTGATGTGCCTGAACACTATGCTCAACATCTGGGGCCTTCCTCCTAATGCCACCTCCAAGGGAGGCTTAGCTGGTGGCAACAAGGAAGAAGGCTACTTTCCTATGGTAACCCCAAAGGCTGGAATGATCTTTCCTTTGAGGCCCACCTGGCACCAATTTTACTATTCCTTTGACACTGGGTTAGGGCCAGCCTTTGTCAGGGCAGTTAGCAGCTCCAAAAAGGACATGACACATGGGGAAGGGACTAGTACTGCCAACTATTTTCTTTCTTTTTAAAATAGGTCCAGCAATATGGATTGTTATTAGTTGTTTGGTTGTTTTATTTTTGATGTTTTATTTTGTTTTATTATATTTATTATCAGTTCTTCACCACCCAGGGAACTTTGGGTATTTGGCGTTATAGAAATATAGTAATTAGATAGGAGCAAGAGAGAGAGAGAGAGAGAATGAAATGTGGAGGGCCACCATTTTGATTGCACCTGAGTGCCCTCTCTGGCATTGTAAAGCCCACTTTGACCTGGTTTTCTCGACTGGGCAGGAAGAGGATGACCTGAGGGTGAGGAACTTATGTTTGACTCCCCTGTCATGGTCAGATCACCTCCTGGTGAGGTTTGCGCTCGAGAGCGGCCTCTCCCTCTATAAGAGTGCGGACCCGATTGTATGGGCCCACCCCCGGAGCCGGATGGATCCGGATGGATTCCTGAAGGCCCTGGGGGAGTTTCCGGCTGACAAGACGGGTGCTCCTGTCGAGGCTCTGGTCGAAC
>NW_025335269.1:32725203-32800794 GCF_004798865.1 Varanus komodoensis
TAATAATAATAATAATAATAATAATAATAATAATAATAATAATTCTTGATATAGTAGGGAGCTTCAGTCAGTGAAACAGGCAAGACATTGGCTAGAGCTCGGATGAAATAAGTCTCAATATGAAGAATCCAAGCATGCTCTAGAGCACTTAATTGTGAAGAAAGCTTATTTTGCTGTCTCTATTGCATCTCTGAGTAGCAGCCCAGCGGAACTCTCTCAGGTGGTCCAGAGCTGTCAACGCTGCCCCAGAGGAATGGGGCTTCGGTCACCCCAAGAATCCACTGTGACCTTTTTGCATTGCCCTTTCCAATTCTTCGTCTTCATGATAGACTTGATGCTGCAGCAGGAGCAGCTCCAGGTGAGATGCCACCATCTGCCAGGTTTTATGGGATCATTACCAATTGCTGTGGCCTGCAGCAATGGTACTTGCAACAGTGTGACTTACTAGGTTCCTTTCGCACTTTGCCCTTCTTGGTTACCAAAAGCTAGCTGAGGGGTGTGACTGGGTGAGTCCAGGGAGTGGTAAATGCATTGCTGTATGCAGGGCAGATTTCCGTCATCCTTAAGGAGGCAGTAGCTGACCATGCTGGGCCCAATTTTTGCAAATGGAGGTAATGGAAAATACTTGAGAGAGTTGTAGTGCAGCAAATACAGGGACTTTAAGAAGATACTGATTATGTAGACCTTTACCTATCTGGATTTCGACCAGGTTTTCTTTACTGCATCACCCTTGGTTACCCAGAGGGATGACTTTTATCCAGAAGAGAATAGGAGGACAATGACCTTGTTAATTCTGCTCCATCTTTCATTGGATGTTGGCATCATTAATCCTGGTATTCTACTGGATTAACTGCATGGGCTGCGCAGTAGAGCAACTTTGTCACAGTAGCAGGGTTCAGATCAACCATAGCAGAAGCCCTCTAGTATTTGCAGACTTCCTTTCATACTTGGCCTGGTCTTGCAAAGCGAGCTGAGGCGAGAGGAAGTCCGTGAAGGCTTGCAGTAGGAAGGTCTTCCATGTCAAGTGCAGTAGCACAGAGGTGCACAAGAGGGATGCTGCTTGTGCAGTGGCTGCACAGGGCTCTTTTCCTGGTGAGTCCTGCGCTACCAGCTTTCTTCCATATCAGGTGCAGCAGCCCAAACAGCAGCTCCATGTGGCATGGAAGAAGGATGATGCTTGCACAGCACATGGAGCTCATTTTTTGCTGAGCATCCATGAATGCTGGGGCTCTTGCGAGAAACTCCGACTCAGGGCTTCTGCAAGGTGAACTGGAGTCCGGGGAGCCAAGCCCAGGAAATCAGGTGGATTCTTAGCTGGAGGGTCAACTTCAGAAGGTAACATTGGGTGCATGGCAGTTGAGCTATGAGTTTCTGCAGAATACCCTCTTTTTTTGGAATAAGTTTTATTCTTAATAAACCTAAAAAAAAAAAAAAAACTAAAACCAACATCAATCATCAAGAACATCAGACTTGCTGGGTCAGCCCCCCACATTTTTTCTTTTTATGTTAAACTATAAACATATTTGAATCTATGCATAGTCCCATGTCTCTAGCCAATGATAAAAATAATCCCAAGTTTGATAGAAGTCTGTCTCTTCTTTCTCCTTCAATGACAATCTGTCCATTTCTGCACAATCCAAGATCTTTTTTAGAATCAGTTCGTCGGTAGGTGGCTCTTCATTCTTCCAATGTTGGGCAAACGCAATCCTCGCCGCCGTAGTTACATGTAGAGTCAAATACATTGCTTGTTTGTTTAGATCATCAGGTATAATGCCTAATAAGAAAACTTCAGGTTTAAATGTTAGAGATTTTTGTAACATTTCCTCAAGCCATGTGTGTATTTTAATCCAATACTTTTTTGCCTTCTTGCAGGTCCACCATATATGATAAAAAGTTCCCAGTTTGTTTTTACATTTCCAACATCCATTTAACATATTCGGGAACATCTTAGCTAACCTATTTGGCGACAAATACCATCTATAAAACATTTTATACAGGTTTTCTTTGTATGACGTTGCTAATGTTACTTTAATATTTCTTTCCCACAGCTGTTGCCATTTCTCTAACTCAATATTATATCCAAAATTTTGTGCCCACGTTATAGGTTCTGCAGGATACGCTCTTGTCCGCAGAGCTGTTGAACATCTGTAGGAAATCACTGAGAGCAGTGATTAGAGGATTTGGGGTTCTCCCAGTATGCTGATGATGCACAGTGCTATCTCCTTGTGTCATCTGATTCAAATCCTGGTTCATTGTCTAGACGCAGTGCTGGGCTGGATGGGGGTCAATGCAGTGAAGATTAATTCTGGCAAGATGGAAGCTTTGTGGGAAGTTGGCTCCTGAATCCAGGAAATAGGCTCATTGCCTGTTCTAGATGGGGTTGCAGTCCAGTTTGAAGGATTGGGTCCATAGTCTGTGGTTACTTCTGGATCCATCTTTGTCACTAGAGTCCCAAGAGACCATGCTGACTTGAAGTGCTTTTCCCCAACATTGGCTGGTTCACCAGCTGCAGCCTCTCGGAACAGACCGTTTGGCCACAGTGGGAAAGCTGCTAGTAATCTCAAGACTGATGTATATTGACATGCTCAGGGCTGCCCTGATCCTCCATGCCCTTAAGGCGGAGGCAGTGCAAAAGGAAGTTGCCCAGTTACTATCAGCAGCTGTTTCTTTTCAACATCCCTCAAGGACGAAACTGCACTGACTGCCTATTTCCAAGCAAGGTTTTGGTGCTGGTGAATGAAGCCCTAACAACTAGGGACTTGGACACTGGAAAAGGCAACTTCTCCTTTATCAGCCTGCTCAGTCAGTGTAGCCATCAAACACCTTTAGTGTTCCACATGGACATATGGCCTGATGGGAGTCTGCCCAGATAAGAATCAGCAGTGTGGAGGCTCCATTTCTGTGGAGGTCCTTTCACTGGAGGTCAGGCCATCACCAACATTGTCATGTTTCCAGTGCCTCCCGAAAACATCTTTATTTCAGGAAGCCTTCTTTAGCTGACCAGCCCCTGTTTGCACAGCTATGCTGTCGTGGATATTGTGTTTTGTCTTTCATTGCTGGTGGTGGGGCTATACTGTTCAATACCCTGGTATTGGTGTAGATGTGGAGTGGTTTATAAATGTTTAAAATAAATTAAACATTAAGCCACTTGACTAGATTTGTAATTTTCCAGTGGGGCTTCAGAGGGAGCCAGAAACAACTTACAACAACTTGCAAAAAGATATTGCAGTTCATGGTATTGGAAGCGGGTAAGAAGTCCATATGCACAGCATCCTTTTGAAAATACGATATAGACATGAAGTGGAATATGATGTGTGGAATTTAAAAAGTGCTAAAGAGCTTGACTTTTGCTGATTCTAACATCCCTAAGTGAGAATCAGCAAAACCCTAATTCAGTACCCAAAATGTAGTTGAATATTCTAGTATTAAAACACTGACACTTAAGATTAAGCCCTCAAAGCGCACTGCCAAGGTGAATGAATTGAACAGGATCCATTTTTCCCACATCTGTTTTTTAAAATTTTATTTCTCAGATTCTTTCCCTCTCATTTATACAGACATTTGCAGATTTTGGCCAGTTCTGAAACAAACAAACAAGCTAGCTAGCTAGCAAGCAAACCAAGTTAAATGTTTTTTCATCTCTACTTTTGATAGGGATTATCTCCCAGGCAAGCATGTTAGGAAACTTAGCTTAAATGGCATCTTTTGCTTGATTCATCCATCTTATTTCATTTGTTTTCCCCACTACCCATTCATTAGCCTTACATTTTCCATAGGGATCTTCAAAAGAGGAACCTTGAGGCACTATCCCAGTGAAAAAGAGGACCATCAATTTTTGGAATACTCTGGTATGAAAAGGGGAAAAAGGTGCATCATTCTATTTGAAGTTTGTGTGCAGCAGGAGTCAAAGATCTTTCATTTTATTTTTTTTTATATTCTAACCAAAAGAACAATGAAAGCCAAAAAAGAACCTTGCTGCATTTGTGGCTTCTTCATTATTTTTTCTATTTCTTCTTTTTTATGGGTTTTTTTCTTTTCTTTTTCTTTTCTTTTTCTTTGGAAATAACTTTTTATTTTGTTGTCAGATGGTTATGTTATTTATGCTAGCCCCATTCACAATCTCTCTTCTTGTAAGCATGCTCTATTTTTGTTATTTTAGTTTCTGGTAAGGACAACACCAGTCTCCGTGACATCAGTGGTGAGTTTTTCAACCTGCAGTGTATGAAATTAGGTGAAATGCTTTTGTCTATCGCTGCATGTAAACAAATTGAATGACTTCCTTATTTGAGGCTTTGTTCCTGCAGCAGAATAATTTGCACTACTTGAGGGAAGCAACAGCTGCTAATTAACGACAAAAAAGCAGCAGCACTTTATCAGTAGCAGAGTCATTTTTCTCTCCCAATTTTCAATAAACCCCCTTTTTCCCCTTTTCTGCCAAGATTTTTTTTTTTCATGAATCATTGTTGAAAGAAAAGCTTGTCAGTAACAATGGGGTTTCAATAGGACTAGCTGTGTGCCCATGTGGGGTTGGGACCAAGGGAAGGTTGACACAATGCCCTGGAAAGGGCCATTTCCCCAGACTTAAAAAGCTGGCCGGGCAACTGGGCAAACAAAAACCAGGTCAACAGACTACAAGTGTCCCTCCCTCTTCCTCCCTTCCTCACACACACACACACACACACACACACACGCCTACTTCAAACATGAAAGTATCATTTCCATGTAGCTAATAAGATGCAAACTGGAAGTGAATTATTGGACACAATGCCCTGGAAAGGGCCATTTCCCCAGACTTAAAAAGCTGGCCGGGCAACTGGGCAAACAAAAACCAGGTCAACAGACTACAAGTGTCCCTCCCTCTTCCTCCCTTCCTCACACACACACACACACACACACACACACGCCTACTTCAAACATGAAAGTATCATTTCCATGTAGCTAATAAGATGCAAACTGGAAGTGAATTATTGAGTGGTAGTTAAGAAAAAGTAATGAAATGCCAAGTCAGACTGAAGGCCTATCCAGTACAGGGATAAGGCACTGGTGACTTTCTAGAAGTGGTTGGAAATACACTGCCATCATCCCTGACCACTGGCTGTGCTAGTTGGGGCTGATAGGAGTTGGTCTCCAAGTACCTGTTCTAGTGCGACACTCTTGTCCGGAAGGCCTCCAGTCAGATGCTGATGGGAAGCTCACCAAAGACAGGAGAAAAGGAAATGTTTTAGAGCTGACTGACCTACGAAGTCAGGCCCTTGAGGTGGGAACTCAGCTCAGTGGTGTTCTCTACATGTAGAAGGTTAGTCCCTATTCTCTTCAGATCCGGAATGTGCAGACATCAACAATGGGCCTCACCGGAGTTCTCCACATCCCTCCCTTGAAGCTCATCCCGTCTCATATCCACATCAAAGTGTGATACTTATTTTTTTTCTGTTTTTACATGAACATGTGCATGCATTTCTGGGCATATTTTTCCAAATGCATGCCTCAGTCGTGTGCATTTCTGAAAGGTGTGCATTCTTCTCTCATTGATTAAAGCATGTTTATGCGCATTTATTCAAAAGTTGACATTCATCCAAAGTACACGTGTTCTTGAGCATTGCAGGGCAGGGATCTGCAAAGCACTCTGCTATCTCAGAAACATGCAGACTTCAAATGCAGATTGTGTCTGAGTCACCTGGGAGGTGCAAATTGGATAAATCCTGATCAAAAATGATCTGAAATCAATTTCTCATGCATCCTTACTTCCAGGTAGGTCTGGAAAACTCCCCCTCGAAACTCTGAAGTTGAGCAGCTGCCAGCCACTCTCAGTGGCACTGGGCTAGATTGATGCTTAGAGTGACTAAGGCAGCTTCCTGGGTGAAGTTGGGTATTTTAACCAAAATATAACTTCTGAATTAAATCAGGCTTCTTCATAGCAGATTGGAAAATGACCAATGTAATATATTTTATTGCATTGTATCAGATTGTTTTGGAAAGAATCCAGGAAATTATAAGGTCGGCCGAACTTAAGTCCTGTGCAAACTAGTGGAAATCATGATTAAGGTCAGCATTGTCACTACAGACAGTAACAGAGAACAGGATGGATTAAATCCATTTTCCTCAACCTGGTGCCCTCCAGATGTTTTGGACTAGAGCTCTCAGTAGTCCAAGGAGAGAAATACTGCCAGAACTATCCACTGTGGATACTTAGTGTAAGTTTCCTCCTCACTCCCACTCTCTTCTCAGTTTTGTCCAGTGTGCTACTTTAAACAATATTAGTGAAATTTGAGAATATTTTGTACATGCCACTTATAACTGAACACTATAGGGATTAACAACCTCTGTGAAGCTCTGGAGTTAACAGAAAAATACATAAATCTTGTGCACAGGTTTGCATTGTGGTTACACATGGTGCAAAATTCACAATATTTTTCTTCAGTGTAGCCAGTCTTAACCTAGATGCAAATTTTTGCCTGCCTTCTTCACATGCCTCTGGTGGCTAAAACATTTCACATTTCTTTTCTTATGGGACAAAATATACACCTTTTTGAAAAACAACCATTATAGATGAGGACTTTGAGCCCCTGTTTGATGGCATTTTGCTCCTTTTTATCCTGGAAGCTTAGAGGCTAAAGTTGATGTAGCCTCGGAACAGCCTTATTCAATGTTTATGCAGTGGTACGTCCTGCTGTGTGTGAGAAGTCTATTAAATGACTATTTATTACTTCATTTCTATCCTGATCAATGGCCAAAGCACCCTTGGCGGTTCAAATCACCTCAAGGTTGTAAGAGAAACCTGGCTGGATCAGACTAAAGCTTTGCTTGGTCCACTTTCCACTTTGCCACAGTGGGCAATCAGATGCTCGTAGGAAGCCCACAAGTGGAACCTCATCCTCTTGCTTGCCTTCCCCAGCAACTGCTGTCTTGCCTCTGATCCTGGAGGTAGCGTACAGGAGCAGAGATTGGACAATATTCACTCCATTCACATTTTAATATAGGCCAATCAAGTTTCGCACTCTCAAGCCACTAAGTGAGTTGAATCTTCAAAATCTGCACTCCCCCCTCGCCCATTTTGCAATGGCATTTGCCAATAAAAAATGCGTATGTTAGAAAACTAGTATTCCAGTATGCATTCTATTTTGCTTGCAATAAACCAAGCAAGAATGACTGTAAAAATGTATGCATTTGGAGAAATGTGCATACAATGCTTATGAATAGTCAGGTTATATTGGAAATGAAGAATTCTCCAAGTTTGAGACACCTAGTCAAACTAAGAAAAGAAAAGTTCAAAATGGAAGATGAATCAAACGTAATAATGAAAAATGAGAGACTGAAATGGACAGATTTGTCCACCTCTCTGTAGGAAACAGCCATGTCGACTAATAGCAATTGATTAGAACCCTCAATTCATCTGTCTAATCCCCTTTAGAAAGCCATTTAGGATAGTTGCTATTACTAGCTCTCTGTAGCAAAATCCATAATTCAGTGATGTGCTGTGTAAAGAACTCCTGATCTCTCCTGAATCTTTGAGTATTCAGCTACCATGGTTGGTCCTGGGCTGTAGAATTATGAAAAAGGTATATAATTTTATCAACCATTAGCATACCCTCTTATTGCTCTTTTTCTGAATTAAAGCCTCAAATATTCATCCTTACAGACCTAGAATGATTTGGCTGATTTCTAGAGCAGGGAAACCACCCTTTCCAAACAGTATTAACAATTAAAAATGCATGTCAAGTAAATATACTCTTGAATGTATGTCAGTCAAATAACTCTTGAATGCTTTTAGCCAAATGACTTGGACTGTAAGGTTGCAATCTAAAAACAAAGTTATTTTTAGACTCAGAGAGCAGCCTAGTATTTGAAGTCTGTCACCAGGCACTTCACGAAGGCCGGTCATCAAGATTTCACTGCCACCTACACATGTCTAACACAGTTTATTTCTGTACATTTTTTTGCTTGAGCTTTCCTCCACAGGGCTACTGTCTTATTTTCAGGAACCCAGACAAATGTTTGGGCTGGAAGAACCAAGTTAAGCTAAAATATACTAATGTGTGAAAAATATAGTGAAGGCATGAGCCATCCGAAGGCCTGTTAATTTCAAGGTGAAGTACTATGTGTGCATTTAAATATCACTCCATCTTAATCTTAAAGAAAATGGAACAGTCTCTGTTAATATAGTTGCAGGCCATCTGTATCAGAACAGTGACAGAGGAGGCATGCCCCCTCCTGGCCTTGTGCTTCCTTTAGAGGAAGGGTCATGGTTGCTAGTTGCATATTTAAAGTAACATATGCTTTGCCCCTCAGTGAAATCAGTGGGACTTATTACGGTTGGATGGATCATGCAGAAGTCATCTTCCCCCTTTTAAAACAGGCTTGCATTAGGATTAACAAGTAGGAGAATGACATTCTCTGAAGCAGACTTCCTCATCCTCCTGCTCATAATCAACAGTTATGGACTTTGCTATCCAAAATCCAAAACTTCTGGAGGGTATCAGATTGGGGAAGACTTGCTCCAAGGAATGAACATTGTTGGTGGTTAAGCTTTGTGCCTTTAAAACAATATTACCTTGAGCTGTGAGACTGCAGACCACTCCATACATGGCTGGGTATAAATCCCAATGAACCTAATAGGACTGAGTTCCAAGCTGGGCTACTTATGATCACACCCAAAACAAAAAGGTGCAAGTGATCTTTGTTCAACCAAGTTCTGTCCCGCGATCAAAATAGTAATTGTGACTGTTCAGAAGAAGTACAGTGGTACCTCGGCTCATGAACTCCTTGGGTCACAAACTCCACTTTGGGCAGTGACCAAGATCGCAGCCATCTCCCCACCCCTCCGAGTGGGGAGATGGCCACAATCGCAGTCGCATTTGTGCAGGGAACACATGCATGATCATAGCTGTGCTGTGCTGCATCCATCTTTCCTGCAGGAGCGCACCTGTGATCACGCACATCTTCCCCGCACAAACGCAACTGCAATCCTCACCCTCGGGGGGCAAGCGTGGGGAGATGGCCATGATCGTGCTGGTTGGGGTGGGGGGAAGATAGCCGAGATTGTGCCCGTCTTTCCTGCAGGAGCGTGCCCATGCCAGGATTTTTTGAGAAGCACCACCCAAACATAAATGTAACAAACAGAGTGTTAAATCTGATGAATGATAACGTGGCCTCTCATTTCCAGAGGATTATGCAGTGCAGGAAAAAACAAGTGATATAGACAGATTTTTCCCCAAAATTGACCCTGCAGCTAAGAGGCAGAGAGGAAACCCCTGCAAGAGATCTCCCCAGTGTCCTTATGGAGGGGGACTCTCCCTCAAAACAATAACCCCCCCCCCACCTAGGTTAGTGTTCTCCACTGTACTGTACAGGACTTTGTTACTTTGTTGCTCTTTGTCACTTTCTTTCAGAATTTCTGATAAAAGAAAATAGTTACAGAATGGATTAACCTTATTTACACTGAAACTTATGAGGAAATTTAACTTGGCTTATGACCAAAAAGTGGCTCACAACCATATCCAGAGGGGCCAGAACAGATTAACCTTATTTACATTGAATCTTATGGAGAAATTTTACTTGGGTCACAACCAGAGTCGTGGAACGGATTAAGTTCGTGAGCCAAGGTACCACTGTATTGTAGTTTCTCAGCTACAAATACCGCAACTGTTATTGCTGGGAAAATGCACACTTGACAGAAGCTCAGAAACGCATGCATAATCAGTGTGCAGTACAATGATTGTGTAGAAAGCTTCGGAGCCTAGATCTTGGATTTAAAAAGTTGATTTTTACTGATTTTTATCAGGAAGTGAAAAGCACATTCTTTTACCAAGGCACACAGTGATTGCTAGAGGATGCGTAAGCTCAGCTCTGTTCTTTTTCTATCAGTTTTTGCATATGTGCTGGTGGATAGAGACCACTATTGGCTGAATAGTCCCCTTCCCCTTTAGAGAGGATTCACGCCGCATGGGGCACTGCAGTGGCTGCGCTGTGATGCAGCTCCATTAACGTTTGCTCAGTCCTGCTGCAGTAAAGATGCACAGAGTCAAAGACGGACACCTCTGCCTTCATTGAGCCACTTGATGGTCTGGAGGGGAATGGCATCCAGCAGAACTTGGTTGAACGGGCTGACCTCCATGCCTTCCTGGGATTTTCATGTTGATAAAAAGTATTGAACAGAGGGCAGAAGAACAGAATGGTTTTGTCCCATAATTGTCCCCAAATTCTCACACACAGTTATTTCCATCCTTTGGATATTCAGGTGCCCAGAATGTAATTCTCAGAATGCTGCATGTGTGCTACCTAGCTTAAAGCAGCAAATTGCATACATATGAGGAGAAAGACAGAAATATTTTTTCTTTTCTTTTTTTTTTTAGAAAAAGCTGCCTTGCAATTGTGCAGTAGTTAAAATTGTGCTAATATCAATCACTCTCTACCATTGGGGCTTTCATCAGTTTTATTCTGGATGTGTGGAGGCTTCATTTGACATTTTATGAAATCTTAAGAATGAGAGCATTTCACAGGGATAGTTTATTTTATTACCTGTCATTATAATGTAATATTCACAGTATGGAATTTTACTAGTGTAAGAATTTTATTTGAGTCATTTTCTGATATGAACTTAAGAAATTTTTTCATTAAAAAAATAAAATTTCAAAAAATTAAAAAGAACTCCCCTAGGGTGCAATCCTATGGCTGCCAGATACCGTCTAGGCAGCCACAGAAAATTTCAGATCTCCAGCCCCAACCTTGGAAAAACACTTTGAGGGCTCCAGATTCAGAGCACTCACTCTCTGCCCTCACTGCCAGTACAGTTCTTTCTGTACCACCTTTGGCTCCAAACTGCAGCTTCAGAGCTGGGGGAACAGGAGAGAATAGAGGCAGGGAGGAGAGAAGCAAGGGTCCATCAGGGTCCCTTCTCATAAGAAGGGCTCCAAGGCTACCGTGGCTGCAGTGGGCCATCTAAGTGTTTGGGAGAGGGCGTGAGAGCACTGCAGGGGCAACCCTTGCCTCCCTCCTCCATCGGATGCCCCACATCTGTGGAGTTCAGAGGGTGCTGGGCAGGCACATGGGATGCGCCACCCATTGCACCAATTATGATAGTGGAAAGGGGGGAAAGCCATTGAAATGGTTTTCACCTTTTTAGCAATTCTGTATTATCCTGAAGATACTGTATGTTAAAACACTCCTCCAGAATCATTACTATGTATTGCATTTCTATACATTTGGATTCTGCCTTGGGCAAAATCAAATATGGGAATCTTGATGTATGGATTTGCAAAATCAGGGTTAAAATCTAGTGTGCAACATTACTATCTCTAATTCTACTAGTAGCAGCAGTACTAACAGAAAAGTTCCTGGGTAGTACTCAGTAGCATCATAGCACAGAAGTAAGAAACTGTGGCAGCTTTCTTTAAAATAAAAGAAAACAGCATTTAAGGTAAAAGAAAACGCCACTGTGTTATGCCGTACAAGCATTGTTTGTGCTAGTGCTGGTGTGGTTGAGCCAGTGCTGCAGCACATTTGGACGCTACCTTTTGAAGCCTGTAGGCATTTCCACTAGATTTTATATACGTATACAAATTACTCTGGCTATAGTAATTGCAACACAACGCATCTTTTGGAAAACAATCCAGGGAGTGTATATGGGGCTATTCTTTTGTATGATGCCTTCTGGGATAGACTAATGGAACAAACATCTTGTTTTTGTCCTATACCCCACAAAACAACACTCCACAATTGTGTACCACCCTTTTCGGGGCAGAAGCTCCAAGGCCATGTTGAAACTGAGCGGCAGGAGCTATTCCTAGCTACTCCATGTGGTATTTGTCATTACAGAAGTTTTAAAAGAGACAAAAACGGTTGAAAAAAATTCTTGCATCGCCTTGTAACTAAATGCATCCAAATACATTCACTCCTCTGCTCAAAGATATTGTGGATTTCTGCATACATCCTTACACACATCTGCTGGAAATAAATGTACATGAAGAAGTGAGATTTTGTATAGTGCTAGCACAGAAGGATGGAACTTAGTGAACACAACCCAAAGTGATATGGACTGGAAATAGACTAATTGGTCTATTCCTAAAAGGGAGCAGGGCCTCTCTCTATAACTTAGACTACAGTCTTATGCGCACTAAGCTGAATGTAAGTTTCCGTTGATTTCAAGGCAGTTTCATGTCCAAACATGGCATAGTTCAACTTAGACACTGCATGCACAATTGTGGCCAGATTACATTTAGTTTCACTGTGTTCATTCAACACTATAGCATGAGGTACAAAGCCACCTTTCCTGCTAGGAGAGCCAGCGTGGCGTGGTGGTAAGAGTGCTGAGCTGGGACCTGGATGATCCAAGTCCTAGTCCCTGCTCAGCCATGCAGATCACTGGGCCAGCCACAGACCTTCACCGCACCTACTTCGCATGCCTGTTGTGAGGATAAAAATCGAGTGGAGGAGAATTATGTAAGCTGCCTTTGGTCCCTCACAAGAGGAAAAAAGGTGGGATATAAATGCAATGTAATGATAGTAGTGATTATAGGAAAAAAATGCAGGAGGGCAACCATGTCTCTAACTCAGTGTCTGCTTCTGTGTATATGTCGGGGACATCATATTAATATCAAATAATTGTCAGATAATTGTTCTTGTCAAATAATTCTAACACTTTCATAGAATCTGTGGCAACCATTTCATAAAAATGTACTCAAAGAAAATGAAAGCATTACATATTGACTGATATAGTTATAATTATATCACCCAAAATATTACTTGTTAATAACCATCAGCAATGGTTCTTGTAACAAACTCTCAGAAGTGAACAAATAGCTATCCTTCACCCAAAAGAAAAACCCTTTCTCCACAAGCTTCTCAATTGTTCTGTGTAGGCACCACAATTTTAAATATTAGTGTAGCTTTGAGTACCAAAAGGTTTTCAGAATCTGTTTTTGGAAAAATAAAATAAAAAGTAGGGGTGTGTATGTGTGCATAGTGTTTCATCAAAATCCATTTATCAGAATCAAGTCTTTTTTAAAGCTAGGGAAGAAAAGGGAACTCTTATTGGCAGCTTGGAAGCTAATGAGACAATCAGAGTTTAAGGAAAATAATCTCTCTCTCTTTTAGTTAATAATTTCAGCTAGGTGACTGTTGGGTCTGCAGAGCAAAAAAGGAAGAAAGAGATTAACTGACACTTAAGGTATGGCAAGGATATTAGTGAGGACGTGGTGCCCCTATAAGGCAGGCATTTAATAGTTCATTATGGGTTACCATAGCAACCCACTGTGCTCATCCTCCATACCTGCACTGGAGTAAGCCAAGGGGTGTGTGGCAGAGCCGAGGAAGGTGCCTTCTCCTTTAAGCAGATCTATAAGCATCAGAGATGAACAGAACTCGAAACATTCCTCCATGAATATTCATGAAGTAAGTTGTTTTTTGTTGCCTGCCTAGTCAGCAGTCACAAAACACATGGTGTGTGTTGGCAGCATCTTGCCTAGGTAGAGGGCTATGGACTGAGGCAATGGCAGCAACCAGGACCTGTGAGGCTGACTGACATTTCCATCTGTAGCTAAGGCTGGTAATTAACAGGAAGGAGTGTGCCTGCAGCACTCCACCATCTGCTAGGGAAACGGCTCAATAAGAAAGGCGCTGGATAGCATCTCGAGTTGGTTCCGACATGAGGCCGGGCATCTGTTAGCTGAGGAGAGAGGCTATTAGGGAATCCGACTGGGAACGAACCACATGGAAAGAGCACTCTGACCTCGCCCATAAAAGCATCTCTTCAGAAATGGGCCCTTTTTATCTTACTTACACAAGACTTCTGAAAAGGGTTTGCTGAGGGACCATTACAGGTCTGTTTGAAGTGCAGCGATGATTCCTCCCCCACCCCCCAAAATTGCTGCTTTATTCCAACGTGAAATTCTTGGAATCAGGATACAGCTGTCATCTTTTGACAATGGAGCTAATTTCAGAGTGAGGATGTGAGGTTGGATGCCTTCTTCTAGTGTTTTCTTTTCCTCCTCTTTTTTTTAAAGCTGAAAAAGGCTATTAGCATTTAAGTATTGTGCCGTTTAACTCTAATAAGAACACAGATTCATCTGGGACAAAAGTCTGAGAGAAAACATACAGGGATAAAAGCACACAAGCTGCTGCAGCAGTTGAAGGACTGGATACATAAAAACACAGTTCCCAATACTCAGCTCATGCTGTACATGCCTATGGCAGATATAGGCAATTTGCCCACCCCCTTCACACAATGGGGGAATTTTCCCCATGTGGAAAGCTCCGCTCCTGGTGTGGGTCCACTGTGCAAAGGGGTTCTATTACCACCACATCAAAAAATCATTTACAACTTAGCAGAACAGTGCGGCTGGGGACTTGATGGGGCCTTCCATTCCATCAGACGGCCTAATTCCATGGAGACCCGTGCAAGTCCCCTGCTTGTTTGAAGGATCAATTGCTATAGAAAATTGTGCAATTACTGAGGTGGGATGTGGGATCAGAGGGAGCAGCTCCACATGTGTCCCAGATAATAGAGACCTGTAGCATATCTCTGTGTCTGTGAAAGGAACTGGCAGTGTTCTAATGTGTGTGCGGTGCAGAGTTCCACGTTCCTGCACTTACACCGATCTCCGGAATGGCACACAGATGGAGCTGCAAGGACAACACCAGCTATGCAGACCCTGCAACTGTTTTTCCAGTGCCTTCTTGGAGAGTTTCTGGGTGGAAAGATGTCCCTCTTGGGTCAAGGGGAAAATACCACACTTCTACTTTTGCAGGAAAATGTTCAGCCAAGAGGACAAGGGGCTGGTATGGATTATTTGAGTGCATGTGATGCACTGCCTCTTTTGAAACCACAGTAGTTTGTTACCCTGTGTCCGTATCAACTTAAATATGTAAGGTTTTAGCTTGCATGTGTGTGTTTTAAATTTTGAGTCTTCTTATGGTTGCTGCTTACAGAGCTTTTTTTGCTGATCCCTTGACACGTATTGCTTGAACCACCTCTATGGAAGTACATTCTCTGAGCAGATGTCCAGATCACCAGTTTGGCTCTTCATATAAAAATAGGGCCGGGGTGAGTTTTTGAGCAAACTGAACTGAAAATATGAACTATGGCCCACTGAAAGGAGCCAGACACAATCCAAGAATGGCCCAGCCTACTTTCAATGGGGATCAAACTGAACAGGGCCCACGCCCTGTTCTCACCTTCCCCAACCTGAAAAGGTGGCATTTTGGGCAAGCGGAGAGATAACAGGTAGCAGAAGGCTCTACACAGCCCCCCCCCCCTTGTGCCACAAGCAAAAAGCCAAAGTTGCTTTGGGGTGCCCAGCTGCAAGTGGCACCACAGGGAGCCAAGCAGAGGCTGGAATGCTTCATTGCAAAATGACGTGCGGAGCATGATCTGCAGTAAGGGCAAGTCCCCTCGAGGCCAATCTTGCCTTTTTATGAACTTCCCCAAGGTAATGCTGTTTTGTCCTGGGGAGGTGGGAGTGGAGATTTGCAGGAAAGGCGGTATAGGCGCAGCAGTGAGGCATCCAGATTTATTTTACCTACAGCTTTTATAGACTGTCCTTCTACTAGCATCTTGGGACAGTTTACAACCAGCAACAAGTAAAACAGAAATTAAAATAGCACAAGCATGCAGCAATACACTAATATAAAACACATTGAAACCAATTAAACATTAAAATAATGGGAAAATAAGAAGGGTTTTGCCTGGAGCCAAAAAGAAAAAAGTGTTGGCGCCAGGCAAACCTTTCTGGGGATCGTATTCCATAATCAGGGCGCCACCGCAGAGAAGGCCCTCCTCCAGGTAACCAGCTTCCTAATCTCTTTCACGGAGGGCTCCCAAAGAAGGCCCTCCACCTCAGATCTAAAGGGGCACAAGGATGTATAGGGAAGGAGGCGCTCCTTCAGGCACTTAGGACCCAAGGTGTTTAGGGCTTTATAGGTCATCACCAGCACTTTAAATTGGGCCCAGACTTCAACTGGCAGCCAGTGTAAGCAGTAAAGGACCGGTGTTATGTGCTAATATGGTACTCACATATAACGAATACTTACGAAGCAAGTTTCCAAAGCTTTGGAGTGCCGCAGAAACTGTGGAGTGCCTTCATAGCATGCTAGAGCAGCCGTGTCAAAGCCTCATTGCACTTCTTTGGAGTAGTCCATGATTGTGTTGATAGGATCGATAGCTGCTCCAGTATACATGCCTTTAGAATGCTTGTTTTCCCACAGTGTGCATTAATGGAAAATATACTCTTAATTGATTTGTGTAGGGAGAAAATCAAGATGGCACTCCCAAAGTAGCTGGTGAGCTTGGGGAAGGCTTGCCATGGGTGACAGTGTTCTTGGCAAAGCTTTCCTCCTCACCCACGAGTCAATGAAGCACTTTCACTTGACTTGTGCGGTAACAGTGGGTGAGTGAGGGAAGCTGCCCTCTAAAAATGGTGGGAATGGGGAATCCCACCCATAGGCACACCAAAGATGCTTCTTAGTGAACCCCTACTGAAAATGCCAGTCCCGTCTTGAAAGCATCCCATCCAGACTTCCAACCGAGTCAGGTATTTCAAACTGGGGAAGTTCACATCTTAAGATTCATCCTTTCTACATGGATTCAGCTTTTGGTTTAATCCATCCTTCCCTAACCAGGTACCTACAGCAATTTTGGACTTCAACTCCCAGCATTCCTGACCATTGACCATGCTGGCTGGGGCTGCTGGGATTTGAAAGACGGGACTTATACATCCTCAGGTTGCAACAACTGAGGATGTATAACTGCTGACAGGGTGAATGGAAGGACACCAGAAAAGGAGCCCAGGTCTACCTGAAAATGAGAATAATAGAACCCATATAATATGAGTACAATAGAGCTACCAAAATCTGCACTCTGCAGCAACTAGCAGAGGTGGAAAGAAAAGAATCATGTAGGGGGAACATACCCCGGGCTGTGTCATGCTCATGGTCCCCCTATCTATCAAGGGCAAGTTGGCAGTGGGAGCAGCTAGGAGGGGTACAGCCAGCCTGGAGGGGTAGTGGGGCAGGTGTGGTGGAATGGGCTAAGTTGATGGAGGCCATTGCTGGAGGCGGGAAGCCCCATGACTGGAGTGGTGGGCCAGACAGACTGTCCCACCAGATGCCCTCCTTTTCCACTCCAGCCTCCTTACAGTCCAACCAGTGCAAAGCCAGCACTGATCTGCAAGTGGATTAGGAAGCCCAGAAAGGGAGCCTGACCCATAGGGGCAGAGAGGACTTTTCTCTTCTTGAGTTGTACTCTGAATTTCTCTTTTTATAAAGGCAGGCTGAGATGGAGCAAGGCTAAATTGAACCTTGTATTGAGCCTCCAACTGGTACAAAGGAAAGGCTGTGCACAGGGCCATTTAGCCTAGTGATTAATATATGGTGCTACAGCAATTATTGCCAAGGAGCAGGTTCTAGAATGAGTTCTAGACATTTTTCAGGCCATGTATCTGCCCTGCAGCCAAAGGCCCTCCTGTGCCAGCATCCTCAGCTTCCTGCCATAACAGGCAGCTGATTAGAAGCTGTTCAGGGAAGAGATGCTTAGGAGCAATCTCATCTGATGTCCAGGTCAACTCTCTGTTCCAAAGAAACACCAGGAAAGCTGGCAGATTCAGCTCCAAAATCCTCCAGGGTAATCTGGAAAGCCACTGGATCCAAGTTGGCATTGATGCTGACAGTGGGGCATGGGGAAGATGCAAAGCACCTGCCCACACTGAATTTGGCTTTAGGCAATATGATCAGCCATTCATTTCCATGAGCACCAAATCCCATAAATTAAGCAGAAATGTACATATTTGAGGGAGGGACGGGATATTTCGGATTCAGATATGACATTTCAAATCATCATCATCCTGCTGTTCAAATTACAACTGTTGTGGTGGTGGTGGTGGTGATGGTTGTTGTATTTGAACAGCAGTAAGCAAGTTTGTATCAACAAAACTCCTTCAGTGTTCAGTGTTTTTGATTCCAATCCAGCCAGCAGGAAGATTTGGAAAAGCACTGTAGGATGGAGCTGTCTGTCCCTCCCCATTCCCAGTGCTGTAGAGGACAACAAAGGAAAGGAGTCTCAGTTAAAGGCAAACTAGAGACTGATGCAACCATGCTGAGCACTTACAACATTGAAAATATGTGGTGATCTGCACAGAACATGCCGTGGTCTGCCGGCTCTTCAGCATCCTTTCTCTTTACAATGAAGAAAAGCATCTCCCCAACCCCCTGCATCAGCCACAGCACTAAATATTTAGTGGTCTTTTCAAACCTTTTGTAATCTCTACTGGAGAAAACGCTGAAAGATATTAATTCTTAGCCATGTGTCTCATAAATGAAGGCCATTCTGCTATTCTTAATGACAAGGCTGAGGCAGCAAGATGTCATTTGCTTTTTTCCTCGGTTTTTAAATTGCTTTCTAAATGAACTACAGCTGTGAAGGCCAGGTGCTGTGATCCCTTTAGAAAGATCAGGAAATGATGAAATCCAAAATTTCAAAGTGTGATGGATGTCAGCTCCCGATTTGGTGTGTGTGTGAGGTCACCCTCATGCACCTGGTGCTGTCTGCACAGCCGTAACGCTTTTCTGTGGAGAGAGAGAGAGAGGGAGAGAGAGGGAGAGGGAGGAAAAAGAAATGGATGCACATGTCGAATATCAGTGTAACAATATGAGAAACAGTTCATAATTATCCCTTTGTTTTCTCCCTTTTTCTGAGATGGAAATGATGATTCTACACACATATTCTTGTCAGAGGTAGAGCAGGGCATTAAAACCAAGTTAGCAGTGAAATATCAGAGGTTGGCTGGGTAGAAACTGCATTAAGCAGTCTAACCTACAGGAAATCCAGCCTTAGAAGAATAAAGGTGTATTGATTGTTTACTAATTAGAAGCAGTAGCTGCAAGGTCAGGCACTTTACTGGCTGAAATTTATGATGATTTGAAATGCAGTTGGAGAAAAATCTTCACTGGAGTACTGCGCTGCTGCCAGTGCTTTTATCCCACTGAGATTACCTTGTGCTATCAAAGCTACAGACTTAAGCCCATTCACTAGGGAGTGTGTCCCATTTGAACTCAGCTGGATTGCCATCAGAGTCAATCTGCTTAGGATCACAGAATGCTTTGCAGACAGTGTCATCCTGTATATGTTACTCTGAAATAGATCCCACGTCATTTAGGTGAGTCTGCATAGAATTGCAGTCAAAATGTGCTTATTTGCTGGACTGAAAGACAAAACAACCCTTAAATGGTGTTCCATAGTGTTTCAAAAATACTTTCTCATGCATATTTAAACAAAAATAAAGTCTCGTATTACAAAATGCTGTCTCATTGATGAGACTTGCTTCCAATGAAAAATGCTCAGGATGGCATGTATGCATTATTTTCACTTGGAAACAAGAGACTTCTAGCGTTATTAGTAGCATTACACCCTTAGGGTTGACTCAGAGGTCATGAATATAGCATTTGAGTAAGTGGGGCATGTGCTAAGATGATGCATGCAAAAGAGGTAGAATGAACACTGGAATCATTGGATCTGGTAGTAAACACTCCCCTGAGCAACTTGCCATACTGCGAGGTCTGTGACCAACTGAGCTCAAGTACAATGAGCCCTATTTACTTGGAATGAGATGGCTTATTTACATAGTCTGCAGTGTACCATGAGTCCCAGCTATCCTGACCACTGGCTATAATGGTCAGGAACTGAAGTCCACAATGTCTGAAGGACATCAAGTTAAGGAACTCTGGTGAAGTCCAACTATATTACTGCTTGCTTACCAGACGATGTCTTAGAAACACAGAAACAGAACAAGTCAGAAGGGGTCTCCCGGGCCATCTAACCTGACCCCTGGCTCCAACCGGCTCCACTCACGAAATGCCCACCATGTGCATGTCCAGCCTATGTTTGAACACCCTCACCGATGGGGCCTCAAACACCTCCCATGGAAGCCCTTTCCACACCCTCGGGGTCCTAACTGTCCGGAAGTGCTTCCTGGCATCCAAACGGAACCTTGGCTCCCTGAGCTTTGTTCCGTTGGAGCGCGTCCTGCCTTCCTCTGCAGGGGAGAACAGGTCTCTACCCATCTCCATGTGACATCCCCTCACATACCTGTATGTCGCCAACATATCCCCTCTGAGTCTCCACTTCTCCAGGCTGAAGAGATCCAGTTCCCTCATACGGCATCCCCTGCAAACCAGCCACCAACCTTGTGGCCCTACGCGGCACTGACTCTAACCTGGCTATATCCTTCCTGTAATGAGGGACCCAAAACTGAGCACAATACTCCAGTTGCGGGCGCACCAGAGTCGTACAGAGTGGTGGTAATACTCCTCTCAATCTAGAAGCCACACTTCTGGCTATGCAACCAAGGGTGTCGTTTGCCCTCTTAACCACCGCATCACACTGCTGACTCATGTTTAGCCTGCAGTCAACCAGCACCCCGAGGTCCCTTTCACAAGTGCTGCTTTCCAGCCACTTGTCCCCTAACCTGTACTTATGACAGGTTATAATTCCTATTCCTATGCCCCTTTTGGATCTGGAGTACCTGCTCCTCAGTTGTGGCCACTGCCCCAGTTTTAGTATCATCTGCGAATTTGATTAGCAGACTGTTCACTCCTTCTTCCATGTCATTAATGAAAAGATTAAACAGGATCGGCCCCAGGACAGGGCCCTGGGGGACCCCGCTTGTCACTGGCTGCCATCTCGATGATTCCCCACTAGTGGTTACTCTCTGCTTTCAATCAGACAACCATGCCTTAATCCATCAGACAGTGCTTTGGTGTATCCCAAAACTCCTCAGTTTCTCCACCAGAATATCATGGGGCACTTTGTCAAAGGCCTTGCTGAAATCCAGGTAAACCACATCCACTGCATCCCCTCTATCTAGCCATTTCGAAACCTTGTCATAGAATTCCACAAGGTTTGTCTGGCAGGACCTGTCTTTATGGAAGCCATGTTGTGTGGCTACCAGCCTCCCTTCCCTATCTAGCATCACTAGATCTCTCACTATTACGAGCCTTTCCATTGTTTTTCCTACAATGGACGTAAGGCTAACTAGTCTGTAATTCCTCATGTCCCTTCTACTACCCTTTTTGAAAATTGGGACCACTGACGCCACCCTCCAGCCATCTGGAACTTCACCCGTTCTCCATGAAGCCTCAAAAATGGAGGCCAGCGGGTGTGAGAGAACCCCTGCCAACTCTCTAAGTACTCTCGGGTGTAAACTGTCAGGGCCTGGCGCCTTTGTACTGTCCAATGTCCTGAGGAGCCTCTCGACTTCTAGGGGGAAGTTTCAAATTGCCCAAGTGTAGGAGGGGAAGAAGTAGGGAGCAAAGTTCCATAAGTGCCAGAACAATGGTGGCAAGTGACTGGAGGAGGACCTTGTCTTGGGAGTTCCTATGCAGATGTAGAAAGCCTTAGGGCCAAAAAGGGAGAGCTGGAGTACCTGGTAAGAAAGGAAAAGCTAGATATAGTGGGCATTATAGAAACCTGTTGGAGTAGAGATAACTAATCTGGATATAAACCGTATGGGGGAGAGAGGGGGAAGGGCATACCGGAGAAGGTGTTGCCCTTTAAGTTAAGGAGGACATAGAGTCCAGAATAATTAATATTCTAAAGTGTGAAGAATCCTCCACAGAAGGAGTCTTATGGATGAGAATTCCTGGCTCCAAAGCTAACTTAGTCATAGGAGTATGTAATCATCCCCTAGACCAGAATGCTCAGGGTGATCTTGAGATGGGAAAGGAAATCAGAGAGGCCTCCAACAAAGGCAATGCTGTGATAATGGAGGACTTCAACTATCTACACATTGACTGGATAAAATGTTCCAGTTCTGACAGAGCTTACATTTCTTGATGTCCTAAATGGTTGTGCCCTAGAACAGTGGGCCATGGAGCCAAGCAGAGGGGAGGCAATTTTTAAAAAAGGGATCCAGGGAGGATCTAGGAAATTGTAGGCCAGTTAGCTTAACATCTGTTCTGGGTAAACTGCTTGAAAGCATTATTAAAAAATAGAACCAGTAAGGACATAGAGGGACAAACTCTGCTGAAAATAAAAATCAGCAAGGGTTCCTCAAGGGGAAGCCTTGTCTCAGTAACCTGTTGTAGTTCTTTGAGAGTGTCAATAAGGACACAGACAGGAGCGATCCAGTAGACCCTGTATACTTGGACTTACAAAAGGCTTTTGACAAAGTCCCTCACCAAAGGTTCCTGAGCAAACTAAGCAGTCATGGAATAAAAGAGGGGTGTGGATTCTGTTTTGGATTACTAACTGGTTAAAAAACAGCAAATGGCGTGGGGGGGATGGAGAGATGCCACCAGTGGAGTCCCACAGAGTTCTGTATTAGGATCAATGCTTGCCAACCTGTTCTTAAATTATCTGGAATTTATTTATTTATTTATTTACTTACTTACTTACTTATTTAGGGAACTTCTATGCTGCCCCATTCGCCGAAGCCTCGGGGCGGCTCACAACCATAAATAAATAGAATCCAATAAAACAATATAAATTAACAATAAAAATTAAGTCACCCTGGCCAAAGAATAAAATAAATAAATAATATTAACAATTAAAATAATGTTTGAATAAAAAGGCCTTCGCCTGGCACCGAAAAACAAATAATGACGGCGCCAGGCGGACCTCTCTGGGGAGCGCATTCCATAGATTGGCCGCCACTGCAGAGAAGGCCCTCCTCCGAGTACTCACCCTCCTAATTTCCTTCATGGAGGTTTCCCGGAGAAGGGCCTCTCCCGCTGATGTCAAGGGGCGGGCGGGCATATATGGACATAAGCGCTCCTTCAGGTAACCAGGACCCAAGCCGTTAAGGGCTTTTTAGGTCATCACCAACACCTTGAATTAGGAGTAAGTAGTGAAGTGGCCAGGTTTGCTGATGGCACTAAACTCTTTAGGGTAGCTAAACCAAAAGGGATTGTGAGGAACTCCAAAGGGATCTCTCCAAGCTGGGAGAATGGGCATCAAAATGACAAGTGTAGTTCAATATAAGCAAGTATAGAGTAATGCATGTTGGGGCGAAAAGTCCTGATGTCGAGTATATGCTTATGAGATTAGAACTAGCACTGATTGAGCAAAAAAGGGATATTGGGGTAGTAGTAAACAACTCAATGAAAATCTCAGCTCAGTGCACAGCTGCTAGGAAAAAGGCAAACTCCATTCTAGGCATAATTAGGAAAAGAATAGAAAATAGAACTGCCAAAATCTTACTTCCCTCATACAAATATTTGGTGCACTTGTACTTGGAATAGTGTGTTCTGTTCTGGTTGCCTCACTGAAAAAGGACATTACTGAGTTTGAAAAAGTAAAGAGAAGGGCAGCAAAAATTATTAGGGGGCTGGAGCAGGTCTTCTATGAGGAAAGACTCTGACAACTGGGACTGTTCAGCTTAGGAAAAACCATATGTAAGGGGAGACATGATAGCTGTGCTTAAAACAATGCATGGTGTGGAGAAAGTGGAGGGGGAGACACTTTTCTCCCCATCCCCTCCACCCCGAACACTCGAACCTGAGGTCATCCCATGAAACTGATTGGTGGGAGGTTTAGGAGGGATAAAAGAAAGTGCTTCCTCACACAATGCATTATTAAACTAAGGAATTCACTGCCAGGGGAAATTGGCAATTGCCACCAATCTTGATGACTTTAAAAGGGGATTGGACAGATTCATGAGGCTCTCGGTGGCTGCTAGCCTTGCTGGCTAGTCCTCCTCCACCAGAAGCGCCGTGCCTGTATGCACCAGCTGCTGAGGAGCTTGGGTAGGTGGAAGTCTTGCTTGAGGGATCCTGTGGGCAGCTGGTTTGCCCCTGTGTGTACAGTGTTGGACTAGATGGACCTTTCTCTGATCCAGCATGGCTTGTCTTATATTCTTATGTTCATCTGTTCTCACTTAGTAAAAGTGTCATGCCATGACCATCAAAAGCATGTTATCGGTTCTTATCTGTTTAATCTCCATATAAGGTCTCATGTCTGTGAGTCTGCATGCCTTTCCTTTTCAACTTCTTTGGGCCTCAGTCTTTTAAATGCCAATTACTAATGCATAAGGGGAAGCAAACTGAGATTAAACAAGAGCCCTTTAGAAGGCTGAAGCTGCTGGAAGGGTAAGAGTAAAGTTCACAGGTAGTGAGGTTTGCAGAGATAAATGCAAGGAGATAAGGGGAAACCAGCCATGGAGGCCTTTTAAGACAAGGACAAGGAACTCATGCGGGATCTGGATGGAGGCATCACACAATTACAGCAATGGGGAAAGATCAGTCATTTGGGCAGCAGAGCACCAGAAAGAGGTGTGGGAACGGGGGCGAGGCAGTGACAGAGCAGAGCAAGGTGCAAGTTGCGGGGCACAGAGTGGAAGTGGAGTGTGGCGGATTCCATTTTAGTCCTTGAAGAAAGAAGGGAAGAGAATGAGGAGCAGGGAGGTGATGGCCAGGCACGAATGCTATGGAGCGCTTTACATTAGAAGGGAGCCGAGACATTTAGGAAGAAAGTGGACTGAAATGAAGGTTAGTGTGGGCCAAATTAGCAAGGGCAAAGGGACAGACATTTAAGGACAGGAACACAGCTGTGTTCAGGATGATTCCAGGCCAGACTGAGTATACATCTCATTCTGGAAATGAATATTGCACACTATTGCTAGCAAATGAAGAGCAACCATTCGGATTGCAGGGGATTGTAGCCCAGACTCACCCCTGTTTAAAATGCTGTTGGGTGTGGAGCGCTAGTGATTCAAAGTGAAGTATGACAGCTGCAGTATATTAAGTATATAGTATATTGCAGTATATTACTGCAAATGCCACAATAAAAACTCCAGTGTGTTTCACTTAAATCTGAGGAACATCTGCCATCAATTCTTGGGGAGTGTATGGTAGATAAATAGACAGATGATAGATCGATCGATCGATCGATCGATAGATTCCAGTCTAACTATGCCAAATCATTTTATATTCCTCTTATTCATGTTGTTGATGGATAGATTTATTATCATTTCAATGTCTGCTATGTGTTCATAGTACCTGCTTGGAAATACCTTCCATTCTGTTGGAGAAATACTTTTGTGTGCGTAAGGCAAATCAAGTGTAGCTTGGCTGTGGCTGGGAAGATCCAAGAGAGGGTTGTGTCCCTGGATCAGCTACTTGGTAATTCTGTGCAGATTGCTGTCTCTCGTTTCCACATCTCACAGTTTGGGCACAACAGGAGGTGACACTGTTAACTGTTACTCTTTTCACTTACTTTTTCCCCCCTTAGCTGAACATAAACATATCATTAGGCAGTTACACTACTCTATATTTAGAGTAGCTTTTTAACGATCTATTAGATAAAACATTGGAGCACAATAGAAAAGAGCTGAAATGAAAATGGATGACTCGTAAGCATTTGGGGATGCCTCCTTCAGCTCCAAATGAGCAAAGGTAAGCTCAGCATTTTCACTTTGCCTTTGCTAGGAAGTGTGGCTTTTGGTCAGTGATTCGGTGCAATACAAGAATCATTTGCTGTTTCTGTCAGTCCAGGAACACAAGCAAATTGCACCCAAGAGACCTGTACTTGGGTTGGGAAAAGAAATTTGTCCCGGATATGATTGTCCTGCAGGAAGCAATTTGGCTCATTCATGTGAGTCATCTTGAGTTACTTGTTCTACCAGCACCTTTGTGGTGTCTGTCCATACTTGTGGCACTTGCAAACCTTATTCTGTAAACTGAGTGGAAAGGACTGGTGGATGGGTGATACTGTCTTGTGTCAGGGGATAGAGCTAGATCGATTTTGGAGCCCCTCCACTCTATGATGCCCTAGATATTCAGGCAGGCAGGCAGGCAAACAATAGCTGTTGCCCTAGTGTTGAAAATATAAAATTCAGTTGTTATTCAGAGCTGTCTCCATTCTTTGGCAAACATATGAGACCTTTGATAAAGAGAAAAAGAACTAGAGAGAAAAGACAGTTTTTATATTATAGACTGCGGTTGATGTACTTGGTTAAAAAGAAGTGACGTTAGCAGAAGCCAGGCAGAGGTTATGAATCCTCAGAGAATAAAAGCCCTTGTTCCAGATGGTATAAAATCCTATTCTTTCAGTGTAATAGCCCCATTGAATGGTAAAATGCAGCATTGTCCAGATTATTCAAAAAGCAAAGTCAGTCATCATGGCCCTAAAAAAACTTCCAGATCTCTCCATCCTAAACTTAGGCTTTTTTATACCTAAATGCAAGACTTAAATTTATCTCTGCCATATCTTAACTTGTTAGGTTTGGCCCAATTGTCTAGCTGGTCAAGATGGTTTTGACTTTTGATCTTGTCTCCTATGAAGTTGGTATTCTTCCTAGGTTTAGTCATGTAATAAGGTTGCTTTTAATGTTTTATTATGCCTTTTAAAATTATGGGGCAGTATCCAGCTGCCATAGTTTAAAACCCAATTAGCACTAATAGAGCATTATTTCTTCTCAAACTCAAATAGTGCTATTGAAGTCTACTAAATTCTGTAAACTCAAATAGAGCTAGTAGTGTTCAACTGGATCTTTCCCTTGTGCAAGCAGTTGCCCATTATGTTTGTGTGACCACAACTGGAATGTCCAACAACCTACATAGAAGCTTGTGTAGGAGCTATGTGCACCTGCTCATACGATGGGTTGGAGAAACATAATGTTCAATCACACATAAATAAATGTAACTTTAGTTGGATTCTTCTCTTGTGCATAGTACAGAACCTAGTTTCCATTAGCGCAATGTCATCTATGTTGATGGATAACACAGTTGGATATTGTCTGTGATTTTTATACTCTGAAGTTTGGGTAAGCCGTCTTGGTTGTTGCCAAAAAGGTGGTATAGAAATAAAAATAAATGAATCTTTTATAAAAGTACTGAACAGCACAGGGCCTAGGAGAGACCCCTGTGGCCCACCATCTGAGCCCTCTCTCTAAGAGCTTGAAGAGCCATTAATCAGCACTTGTGGAATATGGTTGCTTAACCAGCTGTTGACCCACAACTGTAGTAGTGTCCAAGCCACATCATATCCCTTGGTCAATTAGAATAACATGGGGAAATAATATGAGAAATGTTGCCAAATGTTTTGCTGCAATCAGGATATATTATGTCCACAGTATTCCTGTGATCTACCAAAATAGTAACTATTAAGAAAAAAAAAAGTTTGCTTTGCTGTGACATATTCTTGATAATCCCATGTTGGTACATAGTAATCGATGCATTATTTTCTTGTTGCTCATAAACCAACCACATAAAAATATGTTCTAGACTTTTGCCCAGGTTGACTGAATCTACTTTTTTCATGAAAATAGGGACAACATTTGCCTATCTCCAGTCTTTTAGCACTTGAGCCATTTTCCAAGAATTCTCAGAGATTACAATCAATGGCTCTGCTTGCCAGTTTACTACCAATTCACTCAGATCACACAAGTAGCCAGGTGTGCTTCATCTTTTACCTACCATGGCCCTCTCCTAGCCTTCTTATATCATTTATTCTATTTGACTCAGGCTGAACCATGCAACAAGGCTTAATAAGTAGGAAGAGTAATTCCACCTTCTCTTCATCATCATTTTCCCTAAGGGGTTGCCCTGTCCTTTCCTTATCCTTCTTGTTTTCAACATAGCCAAATAAGCCACATTTGTTCCTTTTAGCCTCTCTCACAAGCCCCAACTCATTCTGTGGCTTTGCATTCCTGGGTGACAGCATCCTTGCAGGTTCAGGCTACTCTTTTGTAGCCCTCCTTGGTTATATGTCCCTCTTTCCAACTCCATGACATCTTTCTTTGAAATTTCAGTGCTTCAGAGAGCTTCCTGTGCCTCAACAGAAACTTCTATAGATGTTTTCTATTGTTTCCTTCTCATGGAAATAATGTGCCTTCAATTGTTCAGGACCTCCCTTTCTTCTTAAACTCTTTCTTCCTTCAGAATTTCTAGTAATCAGATCTTACCCAACTTTCTCTGAGCCTTTCAAAATGGGCTTTCCTAAAGGTCAAGATACATGTCCAATAGATTCCAGTTTTTACAGCCCTCACTATCACAAATTCCAAGATGTCACGGATATTTTCTCCAAAGCTTCCTGCCACTGTCACTTTATGAACCAGTTGACTCCTGTTGGTCAAGATTAAACCCATGATAACAAGCCTCTTTTTTCCATCTCTCACTTTCTGTGAAGTAAAATTGTCAGCATGGCTAGTAAAATATTGGTTCTCACATGGATCAGCAAAGAGGAGAGCAACCAGTTAGTTTGATGGTGTGGATTACTACATTGCATTCATGTCCTGCTTTTCCCCCCTTTTGTGAGGAGTTCAAGGAGGCTTATGTAGCTCCATTTTATCCTCACAACAACAACCCTATGAGAGTGAGTGACCGGCTCAGGGTCACCCAGTGAGCTTCAGGACTGGGTGGAGACAAGAACTGTATCTGCCAGATGCCCAGTTCAGCAGTGTAACCCTCACAGCAGCTCTGATGAGGAGTTTGGTGAACCTTGGTAGCCTCTACAACCCATCTTGAATACTTTATTTATTTATTTATTTTATTAAAACATTTCTATGCCCCAGGAGGGAATGTACCTTCTGAGATGACATCAGGACCAGTGCGGTGTGGCACTTAGAGGGCTGGACTGGGACTTGAGAGGCACGCATGCTCAGCCTCAACCAGCTATGGAGCTCACTGGATGGCTTTGGGCCATCAGGGACTGTCCACCCAACCTGCTGCATGAGAATGGAAGGGAGAGACGAGGAGGAGCATGTACAAGGTTGCTTGGAGGAAAGGTGGGACGTAAATATAATGAATGAATGTCCAGTCTCAGTGGGGAGTCTTCAACTGCTGCCGTGTGTCTGAACCTCCTTGGAGTTAAATTTCTCCCAGCTACACAGAGCCGTACATCTTCCTTGGTGCTCTGTGGTGCGCAAGGTGATGTCTCACCTGCAGATGGCCTGGGGGCACTCCCTGTTGGCACTGCCTGGTATTGGTGATGCACCTCCAGTGGCACGTCCAGTGGCTTCGCCTGCCTGCATGGTCCTGTTCTCTCATGCCTCTACCTCTTATCCTCTGCTTTCCTCCTCTGTCACACAGCTCTCTGTTTCCTGCTGCACAGCTTGCCTTCGCTGAGTACCACCAGCTGTGGACTGCCACAGGCTTTTATAGCAGCAAGCTGAGTGTGGTGACCCAGCAGCCGAAACAGCAACAACATTTGGAAAAGGTAGAATAACAGCCACAGTGGCAGGCTCAGTCAAGTGACTCGGGAGCCTACGGCAAGGGGAGAAAACAAAAGCCGAAACCAAAGGATGGGGGAGAGAGAGGGAGAGGGAAAGGGATACTGGTGATTCCTATGTCAGTGAGGTTTCTCATCCACTGCAGCTTTTCTTTTCAGCCTCATCCATGACAGCGATAGAGTCTATTTTGGAGATAGAGTTCAGCACCATGGATAGTGCCTTCTAAGCTCAATGTTATAACCCGGAAATAAAGCAAAGGAAAGCTATGGTGGATAGGGAGCCCCCTGGCCCCTTAAATCAAGCCACAAGCTCAGCTCAAAAGCTGGAAATCCACCCCTCTCTGCATATTAGAGCAGTACCAGGTGAACTCTCCCTGTTCCTTTCGGTCCTTTCTCATTCCATTTGCTCACTTCCAGGACACAGAGAGCTGTGTCACCCCATATGCCTCGGAGAGCTCCCAGCTGTGGAGTCACGCAACTCCACCCAGGGCCAAGATGCAACACATTCAAAATTGTCACCATTAGTTTTGCTTGACATGGAGGTCTTCTCACAGTTTCAAGATAGATGGATGCATGCTTCCTTCTCCTCCTCCTCCTCCTCCTCCTCCCTTTAGGAGAGAAAAAACTAGGTACAGGACAAGCAACAGTTTGGCGGAGTAGGACTGCATGGCTTACATGTGGAGAGCAGTGTGCAGGTTTGGGAGGGTGCGCACTCAGCAGGAGGTGGCACCATTTGTCACTGGGGGGAGAATTCGGGGGGGGGGAGGCTTTGGACACTTGTGCAGGCGGCACCGAAGGCCTGAAAGGGCCTTATGGAGGCCGCCATTTGCCCACATGTGAACTAAATGAAGACAGCGGAAATATTTGTGCTAAGCCTCTTAATGACCTACAAAAAACTGATACCCTTTACAAATGCTTCAATGCAGGAGACATCATCTATAGTCAGAGTGATGTAACAGTGGTAACAGTGTTGGCCTGGGGTTCATGAGACTTGGTTGGTAGTCTCCACTTGGCTATGAAGTTCACTGGGTGACTTTGAGCCAGCCACTAACTCTCAGCCTAACCTACCTCACAGGGTTGTTGTGAGTTGGTTCGTGCAATAAAGGAGGAGTCTGTGATATGTGTCTGTACAGAAAGAGATGTTTTAATCATTTCATATTAACAACTATATCACTAATAATGACAGAGTTCTGTTTCAGGTGGGTGTTCCTTGTGCCTGCACTAAATTTAAAGTAACCAGTGACAAAGGTGGATTTTGAAGAGATTGCTGTATATGATTGTATATCCTCACTGTTCTTATATGCAGCTGATCGAGTCAACTAAACTCCTTGACTTCTAATTTAGCAGTTTTCTAACCATGTGTTTAAACATATGGTGGTATATTGGCTAAATTTGTTTCAAAGAACCTGTGTGGATTACATTCTGTATGCATTCTGTATGCTCTCTAGGTGCCCTAAAATGGAACAATTCCACTGAAGTCAGTCAAATAATTATAATTATAAGCCCACATCTTATATGAGATACTTTATGAAGAATCCTTCTGACTACAGAAAATGTGATATTGTCTAAAGAGAGTTGCATTGTTTTCAAAAAATTTCCTTTAATTTCCAAACAATTGTTGCAAGCCTGTATTCCCAGATGTTCTTTTTTTTTAAAGGTCAGTTGCTGATGAAGGGGGGGGGGGAGAGAGAGGTTCATTCTCCATATATACCTTTATCAGACCGCTGAAACACACTGATCTGGGTGGAATTAGGCTAAGATTCTGGGTTCAGGAACAATCTGACACTGTCTGGAATGCCACAGGATGGAAGCTGGGACTCTGAAGGCTAGGTCCCTGCCCTGTTCCCCAACCGCCAGGACAAAGAAGAACTTCACCAGCAGCACCCCCATGACGTTTCAGCTGGGCCACAGAGAGGAAAAGATGGAGGGTAGGGAAGAGAGAACACTCAAGCTAAGGACTTAGGCTAATTCTAATAGGGATCCTTGCTTCCTTCCCTGCCCATACATCTAGGTAGTGAAAATGGCCGTCTGGTGTGAGGCAAGGGGGTGGTGGAGGCTGCTGCCAGCACCCCCCATTCCAGGCTTGTGTACCTGGAGGCCACAGAGCAGAGGACTGTGCTCTTGAGGATTTAAGGCTGCCATTTTATCTGACCTTTCCAGGTAATATGTCCTGTTGAATGCAAAATGCCCAAGTTGACATGCATAGGATCGCACTGTTAGTGATACCCACATCAAAGTCTGTTGGACTCTATGTATGCTAGAAAAGCAACCTACTTGTCTAAGAAGCTCACTCTTCTTTCTGTGATACCATGATGTCTGTAAGTGAGGCAAACCATCACAGAATGTGTACATTCAGTCAGTTTTCAACCAACATATAGATTCATATGATCTTAAAATAGTAGGATCAGAAGGGATCAAGAAGGCCATCGTGTTCAACCCCCTTCTGGTAAAGGATGCCGTGTCGTACCATCCCACTCAGATGACTGTCCAGCTTTGCCTTGAAAGCCTCTAGAGTGGGAAAGCCCACAGCTCCTCTTGGCAACTGGTTCCACTGTTGTATTGCTCAGACAGTGAGGAACTTTCTCAGCGTGTCTAGCCTGAATCTGATGTGCTGTAGTTTCAGTTCATTTTTCCATGTCCTACACTCAGGGATGAATGAGAAGAGGTCCTTTCCTTCTTCTTTCTGACAGCCTTTGAGGTACTTGTCAAGTGCTATCATATTCCCTCATAGTCTTCTCTTCTTGAGGTGGAACATGTCTCAATCTCTAATCTAAGAGAGCTTAGTTTCCAGTATCTCCAGCTTGCCAGATCTTAATGTCAGCTTTAAGTGCTGGTGGGACCTTGAAAATGGAAAAATTGAATTATGCAGACAATAGTGCTTACCCAAGATTGTTTCCACATTAGACAAAAGAAGAGGGGCATTTCCCATGTACCTCTGACCCCTCCTGGTGCTTTTTCTGCCCTAGAAAATATAGAGGTGGCTGTTCACCTTGAGCCCTTTTTTAAAAAAAATATCCAGTACTTCTACCTTGCAGTGGACTTTTCTTCACAACACATTCACAGAAGTTAGGAGAGGAGAACAAGTGATGTTTGAGATCACTAGAATATTCTCTGCATATTGTTTCACTGCTAGCTTTAAAAAAATTATTATATATTTTTGGCCTGATTCCCATTTGCATCTGCTCACGTTGCCTGAATGGCAGATTTGTGCAAATCGACCACTTATTGAGTATATTTGAACAAATCCTCTAAAATTATACTAAACTGAGGCTGATTTGGTTGTGCTCACATGCTTTGAAAGCAAAGGCTAAATTCTCAGATCCCTATTATTATTATTATTATTATTATTATTATTATTATTATTATTATTACATTTCTATGCTGCCCCTTGCTGAAGCCTCGGGGAGGCTTACAACACAATAAAATACAATAACAAGGGCTGGTATTGTTGTGTATGGGTGTGATTCCCAAAAAAGCATGACACACTGTACAGAGGAGAAAGGTTGTATGACCAGTGTTCACACATAGGCCCCTTGATCTCAGTTCGCATCAAATGCCACTTGCATGGCATGGAGGTTGGTGCAGGAACCAAAGGCTGTCCTGAGCCGTGCTGCATGTGGTATATGCATGCCAGAGCCCACATGATTCAATATGCCGTCAGAACTGGTTTGAAAAGTCTCCTCAGAAGTCAGAATTCTCCAACCACCCTTTTCTCCCTCCTCTGATTCAGACTGGTATAGTGTCGTTGTCCTCTCGGGGTCTAACCCTATTGAGCAAAATAATTTGTATGAGAATTTGCCTCCGTGTGTGCTTGCTTGCTTGCTTGCTTGCTTGCTTGGCTTGTTCCGATCCCAGAACAGAATCTGGATCCTCAGCAAGAGACGTAATGAATCTGAACTTGGACTGTTGATGAGGTTTCCAGGGAACATGTTCTCACCATAACTCTTCAGATACAATGCCGCCTTAGTATTACATTCTTTAAAAATCCCGAATGCTGTAAGATCAGTGTGCCATTCCTCAGGCTGGGCTTTTGAAACATATTTCTGTTCTAATGGGTACTTCAGTCTTTCAGACCTGAATCCATTCCACTATGATTTTCCTTCCTTCCTTCATGCATGCATGTCAACTGTCCAGAAAAAAACTAATAATAAACAGAAATCAGTGCTAGAAGAGTTGTGAAAGTACCCTTCTGTAGACAACATATTGAAGGAGACGGCAGTGGCAGTGATAGCACAGTGATGCAGAATTCATTGTTCAACAATGTGGCAACACTTCCCTCTAACAAAAAGGGCCCGTTTTGTTCAGGGATTATCCCTGCAGTTGGTCTTGATTCACCCTTTGCTCCAGCACCACTGCAAATTTCCACTGCTGCCCGTCTGAGCAAACCCCAGATCCCCCAAGATGTTGGATGCTACTCGCTCCTTAGGCCATTTAGTCCTTTTCCTAGCGTAACTTGATGCTTTCAATAATTATAAATGCAACTGTGTGGGCACCCACATGCAAAGATGTACTCGCATATCAACCCAGTTGTCACCACTGAATTCAATGGGACTAAAATTAGTCATGACTAGCAATGTGACCAGATGCCATGCTTAGTTGGCACCCTGGTAGAAACATGGCTGTTTCAACCAACAGCTTTGTGGCAAGCCTAGTCTGCTGCATTACTCATTTGGTATTCGGTTCAGAATCACGTGAGCTTCAGAGAACTTTTTATTTATTAGATTTATACCCCACCTTTTTCTTTTAAAGAGCTCCAAATGGCTTACATCATTCTCCTCCTCCTGTTCTCAGTCGTACCACAGCAACCTTGTGCGGATTACATCTGATCAATACCATTTCAGTGAATGTGGCAAGTTGGTTGATTTATCCCCTGAGCTATCTTCTGCCTCCACCGTGTTTTTCCAGTCTTCGCCACCGCCACAGCTTTGGCTCTACATGAAACAGGAGACCTCCTTAGGTATATCTTGCTTCTTCTGTATCATATCACACATCATCAGAAATGAGCAATCAGAATATATAATGTGGTGCTATATGTTATTATGACACATGACTGCATTCCAAACTATAGCTCCTATGACACACTTTGATACTGAGCACGTACCATAAAAATTATGCATGGAATCCAAATTCCTGGAGTAAAGGAAAACTATCTTCTCCAAACTCATGGGGATGGATTCTTTCCAACTCAATGCAAAGGTCCTCCAAGAAGTTCACCCATCAGTAGCCATGACTAACTTGCCCCACTGTTTTCAGTGTTACTAGAGGGTGATTAACTGAGTCTGGATCTAAGCCAGTGTTCATAAATCTCTAGCTTTGCTGTGATCCCAAGGATTTCCTTGGTGGTTGGGTATCACTTCTTCAATAAGGCAGTTCTGCAATAATGTTAACCATGGAATTCAAAAAGAAGCCAGTTTTGGTATCTCTGTCAAGGGCAGAGATGTCCTGCTCAAGGATGTGATGGGAATTAACTTGGCCATAAGATGAGCTGAATAGAAGTCAGCTAAGTAAACGCTTCAGCAATTCCTAAATTCATAGGGGAGTGCACAATGAGCAGGGACTTGCCGCGAGTCATAGATCTCTGGAATATAATGGTTGAACATTCTCTTCTCACTTCATTTCAGAAATAACTCTGAGAATCTGTGTTAATCAGCTTAACACCACAGCTCATAGTTTGAAGCATCCCTACTGTAGAACTGCCAGGTGTTGTGGATTTTGTTCAGGAAACAATGCAATATTTACTAGTTAAAGAAACAACAACAACAACCAGTATATATGAACAGCTTTGGGAAATGAAAATGATGTATGATTTTGATTTAACCACAAGGAATTGCTGTATTTTTTGCTCTATAAGATGCACCTGACCATAAGACGCACCTAGTTTTTAGAGGAGGGATCCATGGAAAACTTCCTGATAATCACAGGCACATTCCCCATCACTTCCCCATGGGCTTCATTAGAAGACGGGTTGCCGTTTGAAAACACACACCAACCTGTGATTAACAGGTCTCACCTGCGCCGGAGGAGGGAGCGGAGCAGGGTACGTGCTGGCCAGGTGTGGTGCAGCCGGGCTGGCAGCATGCCGGCGGTGGTCTTCCGGGCGGCGCGGCGGTGGCAGGTCTTCCTGGGCGGTGGGGGTGAGCAGTCCATCTCTCTGTGCGGCCAGCAGGTTAAAGCCCGCGGCTTCTCCTTCTCCGCACCACTCCCCTGAGCGGCACAGCTCTCACCTGCACCGGGGGGGGGGGGTGGAGCAGCGCGCACCGAGCGCGTGCTGGCCAGGTGGTGCCACGTGGTGCAGGCGGCCGGCAGCGTCCCAGGTGTCGGGCGCAAACATTCGCTCTATAAGACGCACAGACATTTCCCCTTACTTTTGAGGGGGAAAAAAGTGCATCTTATAGAGCAAAAAATACGGTACTTGTTCAGTTGACTGAAAGCTTTGGTTGCAACAGAATTACGGGTTTTGCTCTGAATTCCTTTACACCACTCCTTATTTCCCCTCACCCCCACCCCATCCTTCTCCCCCTCCACCACCTGTTTTTCACATACACACAGAGGAAAAGAATACGAAAGCTCTTACATTGGGAAAGTGTGGGGATATACAGTCCCATTAACCAGGGGCAGCACATAATAACATACTTCTGTTATCCTCTGTGAGAGCCCATACATGATACATATTTGGATCCTATCAGTATTATTAGAAATAATGTGATATTAATTGTCTAAAGAAAAAAGTAAACGATTACTGTTTGTGTATCTGGTGAACTTGTAAAAGTATTACAATAAATAAGATGTAGAATGAACACAAAGACCCCCATACAAGCTTAGACAAGATGCATTCTGAGGAGTAAAATTCATTTTAATGAACTTTGGTGAAGTTATGAATTTTTGCAATATTTTGTAAAAGGTCCAGGCGTGTTCCTAAGTGCTTCAGTGGCCAGTGACTCATTATGAGCATGATCAGGTGATTCTCTTTATCTTTGGGGTGTCTCTTAAAACCTTTTGCTTGGCAGAAGTGGGAGGAAAATGACAGTGAATCAAAGTCTCTATAATCATCTCGCAGATTTCCATACATGCCCCAATAGCATCTGGTGCTGGTTGTTATCATAAATGATACTGACTGAATGGACTATTGGTCTGACCCAGTATGGCTGTTCTGACATTCTCATTCTATAGTTGCCCTCCTTCTTCCTACAATTTCCTTTTGACATGGGATATATATTTGCTCATTTGAAAGCGTGAGTTTTGCAGTTGAGAACTAAAAGGCAAATTATGTTAACTATAGTTTTTAAAATCTGGACGAAGCAAATATACTTGTCATTATAGAAAATAGAAATATCCCAAACTGCTCTAAAGTAACTCAGGCAGGAAGCATTCACCAGCTTGCAAATTCTATTGATATATCTGCTTTACTACTTTCTATCCATCTGCCAAACCCACCTGCTTTTCAGATGGATTCTGTGCAATCTCTGTTAATGAGGAGCTCCTATCCAATTCTTCCCCTCCCCCCACTTTTCCTGGAATGTGTGTGTGTGTGCGTGTGTGTGTTTAAAAAAGAAGAAATGTTATGATGCATATTAGTAAGTCATGCTGTGTTAGTCTGAATTATACAGCAAGCAAAATGCTGTATAAACTAATGTGCCAAAGCATGTATTTCCATATATCTGCTATGGGTTGAAATAAAGAATATTTCATCCATCACGGAAAGCCAAAATGAAATCAGTTCTGAATAAAGCATAATCAAATGTATTTTTATTAGGCACCTTGAGCATTAGCAAAGTGAGTGACAGAATTAGAAGAAATAATGGCATTGCCACACTAAACAACTCTGGGATGAAGGAAGAAGCGTAGTAAGGATGAAGTAAACAAAGCGTAGATTCATCAAGGTTTCTAGAAAAACAGGATGGCATGGCGATTGACATTGGATGGTACGGCCAGTAACAGTTTGCCCCAGTAGGGTGCAAGATGGCTGCACCCTATTTTTCTTCTTTGGGTTGAAATGCCAGAGTCATCTAATCACCCAATGCAGGGCAGGACGGGCGGTAGAGGCAATCCTCACCTGCCTGCCCTGTATCACTAGACGGACTTTTAAGCCTGTCTAGTGATGGCACCTTGTAAGGATGTGAGATGAATTTGCTTTGGAACGGGAAGCAGAAGTTGCTCTACTTCTTGATTCTCTCTTTCCTGTAACTGTGGCTCCCATCCTTGGAAGCAGGCCCCATTGAACTCAGTGGGGGGTTAACCTCTGTGTAGTCATGTCTGGGATTTCATTGTCAGGCTGTGCACAGGTAATGGGGCTTCTTTGATTCCTCCCTCCCTACCTCCCTTTTTGGGAACTATCAACCTTCTGTCAACTCTTTTAATAATTAGGTTACTAATCTTGGGGTGAACATGCTTCTGCATTGAATGGGTTTACCAAGCAGCAGATAACATGGCACTGTATATTTTCCAGTTAAGGATTATTAAGTGTCAATTGCTATGTCCATTTTTGATCAGAAAAATCAGTAACACTAGAAAACTTCCTGCTGCCATTTGATCCATGTGAGAACCCTGTAAAGTAGTGAAAGATCCAGGATCATCCAGCCAGGATCCTGGAGGTGGGATCTGCGCTAGACACGGGGTAGCCATCTGCCTTAAAGCCTTAACTTGGAGCTGTGCATGAGCAAGGATTGGATCCAGTGGCCTCCCTGACCCCTTCCAGCTCTACTACCCTATGCTTCCGTGATCATGACTTTCTCATATGCTACATTTTTTCTGAGGTGCTTATCTGGCATGTGCTAAACCTGAGGTACTGTCCTGGGATAGGAGGAGCATCTTCAGAGGCCTGGTGGGCTATGGGAGACTGACAGTGCAAGAGGAAGTGTCCTATCGTGCTTTGACAACACAGCAGTAACTCTGAGAAGGAGGTAAGACCCATCAAACTTCCACTGATTTCCCCCATGATTCTTCTCCCTCTCTCGCTCTGATTTCCCCAATGAAATGGAAAGTAAATTCAGGGTTGCTTTATTCCCTCTCCTTTCCTCCTTTGTAAGGAACAACTACACGCCTTCTCAGAAGTAAATCACATTGTCTTCAGTAGCACTTGCATTTGGGAAGGTCAACACAGAAGAGAGGCTATACCTGCTTTCTGGAATTCCTTTTGGGTAGAGGGAAATGGGGGTACTGATCCAGCTGGCTTTACCCTCTGGGAGGTGGGAGAATGAAAACAAGCCGTACTCCAACAGCTCCCCTCCTCTCACGTTTCCTATGCCACAATTCTTTGTGAAAGCACAAGAAACTATCCATTTTTGTTCCCATTTCCCTTTAATTACCACTCATTTGTTCCTTCACCCTTGTGTATAGCTAATATGGGGGGGGGGGCAACAAACCTTTTTACTTATGTACTGTTAAGTGTCATTTCCCTGCACACATCTCTTTCCCAACTCTCCCTGCTTCTCTCACAATTCTTTTTGCATGTGGCACATTCCCAGCATGGGAGAAACTATGCTGAATGTGTCCCAACGGTGTAAATGGGTTTGCACCCACCCAGTCCCAGCCAGGTCACTCTAGCCCTAGCTAGAGCATGAAGGGATAGGGATGACACGTTGCGCTGGGACACGTCAGGCAGCCTTTCTTCTCTTTTGGAGAGGACCGCACCGCCCCTTCTGCTCTCTCAGTGGCTTTTTGCAAATCCACTTATACAGAGAAGGTTGACGTTCCCAGAATGTTAGTATGAGGCATTTACTCTTAGACACAACTGCAACATCAATGTTCAGTAAATGCAATTGTCCAAAGAGTTTGCCTGAGAAATGTCAATTTCTGTCAAGCCATGCTTTGAGCGGTGCAATTGTTGCCTAAATGAATTGTCCTTGAGGCCTGTCCTGGAGACTTTATTACGGAATGGTGTGTTGCATAAAGCAAAGAAATAAAGGAGAACCAAGGCACCCATTTTCACAGAGAGCTTTACAGGTATGTGCAGCAGGTGATTTCTCCAAATGACTGTTGTTTGAGTAAAAGAACTAGTTAAAATATGTAATAAAGAACAAATCGGGGATCATTATTCACTGCCCTCAGACTTTCTTTTTTGAAAAGACAAGGCACTGACAGATTCTGAAAATATTTTTGGCATTACTTTTGATTGACACTGGATACAATTTTCAACAATCCTTCTTTAGATCCATTAGCATTAAACAAACACACTCAGCAGCTAGAGACTAATGATGTGTGAGTGAGTGCGCATGTGTGTGAACTTCTGTGAGGCTGCTTTTAAAGCATCAAACCAGGGCACATACTTCCCTGAAAGTAACTGCATTGAACATAGTGGGACTTTTTCAGACAAAGCACGGATTGGATCGCACTGATAGATTCTTGTCTTGGAGTAAGCCCTGTACAGAGCTGAACACAGTGAATAATACACAACAGGGGGGCAGAGGCAATGTTGGGGACAGCCCCCAAACCTTCATTTGGAGCCCTCAGTCTTGGAGGAGCCATCTCCCCACTGCCCGGCTTGCATGGGTGCTTGCTGAAATAAAGGTACAGGGGCACTGACAACTCGGTTGCCTCTGATCCCCCTTGATTACTTGGCTTTCCTATGCATGCGATTCACATATGTGATCTTTTTGGTCCAGTGGACCTGGGGCTCTGATCTCCTCAGTTCCTGGCACCACCTCTGGGGAGGGGACTGATTTACGCCCCACACAGAGACATCTGAACTGCAGATGCTGTGGAAAACCTGTAGCAATATAGGCCTGCTGGAATGAATGCCTGGCTGTGATGCATCCTTGTCCAACGTGATTCCTGCATTTGACCTGCCTGAAAAAAAGAGGTGAGCATTTGAAGAAATCAAATGTATGCACATTCAGATGGATGCATTTTACCACCCACAGCACAGCATGCATATTGATTTGGATACACTATATTTTAAGGATTGGTTGCCTTTAAAGCACACAACTCTCAAGAGCAATATTTTAAATGAATTGTAGGCAAAGTTTCCAAAGTCAGTTGTAATGAAGAAGGGTCGCCCTTCCCCCAACTGGCTTACCAATGATTTTTGAAGGGAAGAGAAAATCATTTTCTACCAGATGTATGAGTTGGATGTCATAGAGATATGTGTAATTGCATTTCATATATGTGGGCTACTGTTATTAAAATAAAATTTAAAAAAACAGCTTCCAGGTGCCCTGATTGGGATCAGGCCTAAGATATACAGGGAGAGAGATCGACATCACACCATAGTCCAAATGAAAATCACTCCTCAGAACTGCTGTTTGCTCTGGGAGAAAAGCTGGCATTGGCGTATAGTTCAGTAGGACTTACCTCCATACAAACGCAGTACCCAGGATTGCTTTGTTCATGGGCAGCTTTCTAGGGAGCAGACTCACAATTGCCTGGATAGCTGGCTAGATTTGTAAGAGGTGAGCTTCTTAGAGTTAGTACGAGGGCTTGGACATTGTTTGGGATTTCATGCAGGGTGGAAAATTATTTTAGTAGGGTACGAGATTCACAACAACATTTAATGAGAAAATTACTGCATGTACATGTGCATGCACACAGACACTTCAAAGCAATCCAAAAACAATGACTATTTATTTGGTTTAGGTTATAATAAACAGGGATAAGATACCTCTGAAGAAGAATCACATGGAAACTGAAATATTGAGTTTTATTTATTTACTTATTTATTTCATGTTTATCCCATCCAATAGCCAAAACTCTCTGGGCAGTATACAACAGTGCATAAAATAAAACAATCAAAACAGTACAAATGCCATACAAATGAGAAAATGAATGTAAAATTAATTTAAAATAGGTTAAAATACAGTGGAAAAGACCCTGCAGAGGAAAAGAATCCCCAGGATAATCCGCTCAGGTTCTGACTGTCCCCCATAGACCCTGCCATTTTGCTTCTGCCAGCTCTACATTGGACACTGGACCTGAAGGCCTATTTTATATATACCATATTGGAAAAACAGTGATGCAGGATATTTTTTGCTTGCTTGCTTTAAAAAAAATCTTTGGTTTATCCCCCATCTTTTTTCCTCCAAAACAGTTACATTTTTTTGAAAAATTCCTCTTGTTTTAGGAGAACTATCTTTTAGCATAGATCTGAAATAAACCTGGCAAGTACAATATGTTGTACTGATTTTTAAAGCTCTTTTTTATTTTAATAACTTGCTAAGGAAACAAAACAAAACAAAAAAGCAATATGAAAGCCAGGCGGGAATTGGGAAAGTAGCTGTTATCTAAAAAGGCATTTTTCCTTTCTTTAATTTAAACAGCCTGTACAAAACATATATTAATTTTAAATTACTGATTTGAGATAGCATTAGTGGAATGGCTTTATTATATTTCTTTGTTATCCTTCTGACTTCAACTCTGGCTCAGAAATGCAATTAATTCTGCATCTTGCGTTCAGTGGCGGATGCCATTCAAGCTGTGGCTGCTTATGGGGTAGTTAAAAGGATAAAATCAAGTAGTCATTCTACTAATCCCTTTACAAGGAAACAGCTTTCTGCATAAAAAGTAGAACTTATGTGGTCATTAGCAGATGCTACATCAAGCAACCCAAAATATACACATTTAAATTCTTAAGCACAATCTATGAACACTACACAGATGGTTTCCAAGAAACTGTACCTAAATTGATTACGATAAAAATGATCTGCTGCAATTGTTTCTGTCAAAAGGGAGAACAGAATTTGTCCCAATGTGTCGCTCTGCCCACTCATGCAGAGAACCCAGCTGCTGGGACAGATGTTGCTCTAAGCACTTTATTTTAGGGTCATTAAAATGGTTACAGGGGTTAGTCATTCATTGTTTTATAAATTGTGCTTACTAGCTGAGCTCAACAGACGCTCTGCAAAAAGTTCTTTGTGGCTGATCAGAAGAAAGTTTGTGCTCCAGATCTTCATCTACCACAAGCTTGGTTCTGAACAAAAAAAAGTTCTTCATGGCAGTGCAAGTTGTTATTTTGTTTGAATTTATTTTACAAGGGAAAACACCCACAGTATTCCCAAATGTATTAATTAAACCATTCTTTGTTGACATCCTCTTGGGTTACAATACAAGACATTTCGCAAAGGCTGGTTGTCTTTTGTTTATAAATATTATTACGTTAGTCATTACCAGCGTGGTCTTCTGAAGGTAGCACAATCCTGGACAATATGGTCTACAAGAGATTAGGAAACAACATTGTAAGACAGCGAAAGCCTGACACTGGCCAGTGAGAACGAAGCAAATTGGGTTGAGGTACCTTTCGGCCGCCTTTGAAACTGCCATGCATTGTCAGGTTGTGTGTATTCATGCTTCACTTAGAAACACTTGGCTAAAGTCTGTCAGTGCTGGCAGATTTTGTGCTTTTCCACAGCTCATCTAATTAAAAAATGAGTTTGCCTAGTGCACTTATTGTTGAAGTGCTTAATACGCCAATAAGAAACAGAAGTGCAATAAGGTGAAGCTTGGAGAGAAAAATGCAGAGTTGATAGAGGCAGCCCCCTTTACTTTCAGACAGTTGGCTCTGATAACTTTTGTTTCAGTTCCTCTGGTTTGGATCAAGATTAAGTCAGTTGGCCTTAATTGACACAGAAATCAATGGGGCAAGTGAGTCATGAATGAAGTTCCAGTGATTTCTCTTGTAACCAAGTTCAACTAAATGTCAGAGCGATCCTGCTCTAAGTTATTGTGGGTATGCTTGGAAAAAATATTTTTTTATTTATATTGACATTCTTATATACAACTGAACCTGAAAGGGTACACAAAGTTACTTATAATTTAAAAAAAATAAATTCCAGTAAAACTATGGCTAACATAGTTAATAACATACCCATAGCATTGACCTGTTTTAGGTTCAGAATAAATCTATCAGAATAAAACTATTTGGAGTGCATTAGTAATCATCTAAACTGAAAACTCCAGAAGCAACAGGTCAGATACCAGATGCTTTTGTAACTTGAGATGTCTCTAATTTATGCTTAAGAATTCACGGTGGGAGCTAATCACACTCCTCCAGGGAGGGAGCTAGTTTCAGCTTTGGGCAGCATAGAAATAAATAAATAGATTATGGGGAGGGGCACTTCACTCACCACACTTCAACAGGAGTCCAACCATGACCCATTTGAATCAGCTCCTCACTGTTAGCAGAACATTTATGTCAGTGTAGCTTTCCTCTGGTACTGAAGTGGATGTTTGGCAGTGTAGGTGTCATCCCACCAGTACACCTGTCGCCATCACTGGAGAAGCACTCATGCCACTTTCTACTGATTCAGCTTCCCATTTGGGCTTGGATGACATCCCTGAAACCACTTAGATCTGCCTTACATGATTATTAGAATGACATTTACTTATTTATAAAAAAATTATAATTTTGGCTATCTGAACAGTTTACACTCAATAAAATCCCAAAGACAATACAATATATTAAAACAAGGTGACGATCAATAAACAATAAGTAAAGCTAAATGAAACAATTTACAACATAATCAGACAGATTAATAAATACAGGATCCAAATAAAAACAATAACCAAAGCAGAAAAGTAAAGCAAAGACCTGGGTGTAGAGAGCAATAAAATGTTTTTAAACCTCATAATGCTGAGCAAAAAGAAAAGTTTTTGCCTTGCTCCAAAACATGTACAGCATTGGCATCAGGCGCACTTCTCTGGGGAGTGAATTCCACAAAGGAGGCTCCACTGCCGAAAAGGCCTTTTCCCAAATAGCCCTCTTCACATCCTTTAAAGGCGACTTCTGGAGAAGGACATCCAAAGATGATCTTAAGGCACAGATAGGTACACATAGGTGGAAACGTCCCTTCAGATAATCAGGTCTTAAGCCATTTAGGGCTATATATGTTAATACAAACACTCTGAAGGTACTATCTTTGAAGGTGCCACTTACCTGTCTCAGAGATTGCAGAGGTAGTGTAAATGACCCAGATGCATTTTGGTATCTCTCTCTCACACACACAGTGTGGCTGCTAATGGAAGAGGGTCTTTGGGGTTGGCTGTAATGCCCCCCACCCCACAGTGCCCCTGTGCTGATTTCTAAGTAACTTGGGCATGAAGAATGAGGCCGCTGAGAGAACTGTTATTCTCCCTGCAGTACCAGAAAAATAATGTTTAAAAATATAAGGATAGATTATAAGTAGGGCAGAAAAGTCTGCTGCTAGCACCATTGCTAGAGGTAGAGGGCATCCATGATGGCAGAAAATATTGGAGCTCCTGTCCCAGAAGCCACCAAATTTGCCACCCTGATCAGGGCCTGAATCTGCCGCTCCACTCAGCTCTTGACTTGAGTTGGGCGGTACCATTTAGCCTGGGATTTTGCTTACTTCAGTTCATGGTCCCTATCTTTGGATAGTTGAAATTTTACTAAAGGGACCAAGAAAGCATGCTTCCATAGAAGGTGTGAGGAGGGGCAGAAGACGTTCAGAGACAGCCAGCTTCTTCAGATTTTAAATAGATGAATTGATGATAATCATGAGAATCCAGTCTGGTTGGATATCTCTAAGGATCATTGCAGTAACTGTTGTTGTCTTAAGCTCAAATGATTTGTGATGCTGTTTTCCAAGCTGAGCTACATCTCAACATACACAAAAAATTCAAGAACAATTTCAGTTACTGGCATGTTTGTCCTTTCTAAGGAAGCACTTTTATTTTCTTCCTTACATTTGTTTTTCAAATGTTATATAAAAATACTTCAATGATAAAACAAACTAGCAAACAAGAAAATAAAAAGAAAGAAAACTAGGGGGTTCCAGTTCTTTGGGAGGGTTGTCTTTTGTTTTTTTGGATACAGCACACACCAGACATAGCAAAACAAAGATGCTCACATATGTCACTCAAACTTCTATTATGCGTACAGGAGAGTCTGTGCTTCTTGTAAATGCATAGTCAGATTTCAGTAGCTCTGCACATAGCTCAGTTTTTAACATATGAAACTGCTGTAGATTTTTCTAACTCAGCAATGTTGATGACAGCAGGGAGGGAAATCAAAGTCTACGTGCTTGCACCTGAGCAATCAGATTTCTTCCCATAGCCTGTGTCCACATTTTTCCATTCTCTTTTTTTTCCTCCCTCCTATCCTGCTCCTCCTCTCTCTTTTTAGCCATTTGCTCTTTCTGCTAGATACCAGATTCTATGGCTCTGTAGAATTATTCTGTATTATCCGGTGGATTTTGAGAGTTTTATGGAGTTCTTCTACAGAAATGAGAACCTTCACCTGACTAGAGACATATTTCCACAAGATAAATAACAAAGAAGACAACTTCTGGGTTTGGAAATGCTCTTCCACATCTTGTGGGAATTTAAAGCAGAGGCACAGGGTTCAGTACCTCACCCTCTTATCCTATTACTTTGAGGGCACCACCCTGTGTGCCAAGAACCTGTTGAACTATTGTGGCCATTCAGTGGAGGGTGGGAAGGGTACAAAGGCAAGGATTAGAAAGGATTTTGCCGGCTGCCAGGGCAGAGGGAAAGCGCTCCGACTTCAGGGCACTTTTGACAGGGGCTCCAAATGTTCCTGTGTTCATCTAGACAAAATCTAGCAGTTGTAGGACTGCACCCTGAAGCAGCCAACACAAAGCTCAGTTACCAAGAACTAATATTGGCAGTACTGAGAATGTGCCGATGCGTGCATTTCAAGTTCTGGGTTCCTTCAAGAAATATTGTGGAGACAGAGAGGAGCTAGCTGGTTATTGATGTCAAAGCAACTGAATTGGTGAGAACTTGATGAGAAGCTGACCAGTGAGAAAGTTGTTTCCCAGGAATGGGGAGACTGAATTCCTGTACATTCCTGCACCTACAACATCTTTTTCTGGCCACATCTTAGGACTTTCTTCCTATCCATGCTGAAAGCAGACTATATGTATCTTTGGAAGTTCCATAATATTTCTTGATATTTAGATACTGAGGATAACCGTGTTTGAAATGTAACCTATCAGTTCCTGCCAGCTCAGAAATGTAACTTATCAGTTCCTGCCTACAGGTGCAGGAATCTGAAATTGTTGGTTTTCCAAAGTTTCTCCTTTTTTCCAAATTTAAATTTATTTAATCCTAAGTTTGAAAAATAATTTTAGATATTTACAAGAATATACTGGCTGTGCATTTATACACACTTGTCTGTTCATTTCCCCTAACATATGTATTTTTGTATGGGATGTTGCCTAATGTACACTTTTTGCAAGCCTTATTTTCTATAAAGTTTTCACTGGTATAAACATTTTTGGTGCATGCATCCCTGATTTCTAAATTCAATGTTTAATTGGAAAACTCCATTGCAGCTTCTTAAAAAGCACATATTGCAAAGGATAGCCAAGTTTATGTCTACATAAAGATGTAGAAGAACAAAATTAGGCAACTTCACTTTTAAAAGTGAACCAAAGAATTTTCACTCCCATCTCTTGTTTCAACATTGCTTTCTGTCTCAGTTCTTCTTCTTAGTGTCTCTTGTGCTGCTCATCTTAATTGCCATACTTGCTTGAGCTTCACATTACTTCCTTTGTCTTTTGGCTGCAACTTCTCTCCTTGATGGCTCTTCCTTTTTATCTCTTCCTGCTCTGTAGGAATCTCGTAAGTGCTGATCCTTGCATCCACTTAACCCTTCTACTTGGTGCCTCTGCACAAGCCGGTGGCTTCATGAATTTGCAGAAGGCTGAATTAAAATGATCTTAAAAATAAGCACCATTGAGCAAGAGTATTAACAAATTAATAAATAATCAACATCAAAGCAAGCTATGTTCTTCAAATAGGGCCCAAAACATACTTCACTGCTCAATTCTCCACTGAAATGTTGACAGAATCCCATTGTTTCCCTCCCTCCATTCCCTGTAATATGTGAAGACTGCAACGTGCAGTAAGGAGGTGGAATTAGGGATAGGTGGACTTGTCAAGTCCATTTCCATGAACTTCCACTTTTTCCCATCAATAAGGACATGTTGATTGAGTGAGTAAAGATTTGTTTTCTGAGGCAGAGTTGGGGAATGGGAGGTTCTCCAGATGCTGGCTTACTCCAACTTCTTTCAGCTCTACTTAACATGGCCGATGGTCAGGGATGCTAGGAGTTCTAGTCCAACTGTATCTTGAGGGCCACAAATTTCTCATAACTGGTTTAAAGAAAGAGAAACAAACATCACTGAACTTCAGCTTAATTCTGCACATGCCTACACAGATGGAAAATCCACAGAAATTATGGGAACTTATTCCTAGGTAGGTGGGCATTACATTGCAACCTAAAGTGCCTTCTGGTATGACATGAAGGAAAACAGTTTCCAAACTCCAGATGCTGCAATATGGGAAGCCTTTTCTACATAGATGAACCTGCCCAGGCCTTCAGGTCGATATTTGTAACCCAGCTCTCTAGCCTGTTTTAAGTGGATATTTAATGGACTGGTACTGAGGGCAGAATCTTCTCTGTGGAGCTGCTGCAATGACAGAATTCTTTTGCCAGGGAGATACAACAAACTCCACGTTCATCCCTCTTTAAATGGATCTTGGACACTGTTTGATTCTGGAATGGATCTAATCAGTGCTTTCTACATTTTTAACACATAGCCTGTTTTATGCTAGCCGACTGCTGCCATGTTTTCACTATCTCGATTTGAGTGTGAATGTATTGTTAATATGTTTATTTTATATGTAAGCTGCTTTGATAACTGATACTAATGGATATAAATAACTTAAAATGAATGATATTTAGAGCCAAGATGTGCAGCTTACCAGAGATTGCCACAGATGAGAATCTTGTTCTGCATGCCTTCCACTTCTATAGATATTGATCTCTGAGGAACTGCTGTAAATGCCAGAACAGCGTTTTTTTCACCATTTAAGAGCCATGCCTCATTCATACGGCTTCTGTGTATTCAGTTTTAAGCGACTCAAATGTAATGATCTAGCTTTGGTATTTGGCAACATTCACATACACGTGTATGGGTTGTGGGTACATGGACACAATTTTTCAGGACCTGGAGGAATTGACTAGGCAGGTCCATAAATTAATACAGGGAAATTAATCCATATAATCCTGAAAGCAGACAGAAGATGAGTTTGCATGACAGGAGAAGTCATAGTGAAATCTTCCCATTGTGGGTCTGTTAGGATGTCCAGACCCAGTTCTTGAATTCCCGCATGCTGGGAATAGTTTTCTGAAACCACAGAGAGAATCAACAGTCTATTCAAACATTTCCATGCTTTGTCGCAACTCTTTCAGATCCAAGATTTCCATTTTGCCATTGTTGATATGGAAACGCCATAGAGTTCCCTGACCAGAGTAGCTCCAGAAATGGATGCTTCTAGCCTTCAATCTCTACTGTCCTCAGTTTCCTATCAGCTAACACATCATTGCTTATTTTATTCCCATTGGTTGAGTGATGTGAGAGCACGTAAATACGTAGAAGAAAAAGGAGAAATCTTTTCACTTATTTTCATTTAATAACTATTTCAGTGGGGACAGAAGTGGCTGTAAAGTGCCAGCACTCCCAGGAGGGGGAAGGGGAAACCTGCCTCAGGACCACAGTGGAGCAATCAGGGAGAAGCAGGTGTGGTCCATAAGCAAGATCAGGGAAAAGACAGGGATTTCACTTGTAGGGTGGCCAGAATTCATGGTGAGGCCAGGAGGATAGAACAGGAAGTGTGGAAATTGCATTGCCATGGAAACAGCACAGGGTTCTTTGTTACATCATAAGACTCCAGTCAGATAGTTAAATGTGTAGGTAGGCAGCCAGACACATTACAGGTGCTGAGTTGCCAAGACTATTGTGTGTGCCCTTTGACCATGAGGAAGTGATATTAGCATCTTCTGAGCATGCAGTAGCCCAATGATGGCACACCTTTTAGAGACCGAGTGCCCAGACTGCAAAACAAAACCCACTTATTTATCGCAAAATACATACACTGCAATTAAACCTGAAAACTGAGGTTCTTCGTCGTGGCCTCTGTTCATCACACATATGGGTGCTGCGCCTGCACAGTGCCTAGGCCGGAAGATTAGAAAGCTAATGGTTTTTGGCGGGAAAACACCGCTCCCCTCCCCCCCCCGATGATATAAATAGAGCAGAGTGTCCGCCATTTTGCTCAGTCTTTGCGACTGCTGTTCTCTGTGCCTTGTGCCTGTTCGTCTCTCGCTTAGATCTTCATGCTTACTGTTCATTATATTTTTGCTATATCTTGTTCCTATCTTCTTACACTCCAAGTTTTTTGCTCTTACCCGTCTTTCTTCTTTTTTCGTTCCTATAAAAAAAACTAAAAAAATATTATCTTACCTTCTGCACTATCATCTTTTTTCTATTTTCACGATGGCACAGCAAGTGGCATTCCGCAAAGGCATTGAGTGCGGATCCAGAATGTCGCCTGCGGATCCGCACAACCTATGCCTCCTCTGCCTCGGCGAGGGGCATAGAACCGATAAGTGCGGCATTGCTTGGCCTTTACCAAGCAAACAAGAAAGAATAGGGAGAATCATCTCCGCAAGCTCTTATGGGACCAGGCCTTGATGCAATCTGACCAACTGGTCTCAAGGCCTGGCTCCTCCTCGGCCGCGCCCTTTCAGTGCCCTCTCAGTGCTCAGGGCGGACCATTCTCTCTCTCCACTCCTCACCTTCCCCTCTTCCTTTTGGGAACCGGCTCCAAAGCTGACTCCCCATTTGGGAGTTCATTACATCTGAAAGGTGGGTGTTGTCCATCATTCAGCTCAGATATCGGATAGAATTTGATGTCGTTCCTCCGTCGAGCCCAATTCGGTTTACACCCCACTCTTCGGTAGTGTGACAAAGTTTTCCAGCTACTTTGTAAAGAAGCGATTCGACAGCTCTCCAACTCTGAGGGGTTGCATGGTTTCTATTCCAGATATTTTACGGTCCCGAAACGGGACGGCGGTCTTCGTCCGATCCTGGACTTACGAAATGTCAACAGGTACATCAAACCCAAGAAGGTTCGGATGACCACCTTACAAAATACCTTTCCGTTGCTGAGGAGAGAGAACTGGTTTACCTCACTGGACTTGAAGGATGCCTACTTCCATATTTCCATCCATCCTTCTCATAGACGCTTTCTTCGCTTCACTGTCGGGTCCGACATATTTGAATTTAATGTCTTGCCTTTCGGACTGGCAACTGTGCCCAGAGTCTTCACGAAATGTATGGCTCCAGTGTGTGCATATTTAAGGACTCAGGGTATACAAATATGCCCGTTTTTGGACGATTGGCTCATTGTGTTGCAGACTAGACAAGGACTTTGTTCAGCCGTACACAAAACCTGTGTTTTACTTGATAGCCTAGGACTTTGCATTAACCACGAGAAATCATCCCTTGTTCCCACGCAGGTCATCGATTTCATCGGAGCACACCTCGATTCTATCCAAGAGAGAGCTTTCCTTTCTCTGAACCATCGAGACAATCTCTGCAAGTTTATTCATCGGATTCGACAAAACAGGACGGTACCGGCCATCACCATTCAGAGACTCTTGGGACACATGGCTGCTACAGTTGCCATCAACCCGTACACCAGACTAAGACTGTGACCCATACAGCTCTTCTTCTAGTCCACTGCAGGATCCACCCGCCAAGCTAATCCGGATCCCACTGTCGATCCTACATACCATGATTTGGTGGACTATTCCAGAAAATCTGTCTGCTGGCATTCTGTTTTGGCCGCCTCAGCCGACGACAACCTTGCACACCGATGCATCCCTTGTCGGATGGGGTGCAGCATGTGTAGGACTTCGGGTCCAAGGCACTTGGAATCAAAGGGAGGCAATGAAGCATATAAATTTCCTCGAGCTCCTGGCCATTTTCAATGCTCTCAAATCCTTCGAGACTGTTCTACGCCATCAGGTTGTCCAGATTGCTGCTGTTTTTTACATCAACAAGCAAGGTGGGACAAAGTCGCCAGCTCTAGCACACTTATCGATGGAAATTTGGGACTGGTGCATCCCAAGGGACATATTATTCCTTGCGGTTCACTTGGCCGGAACCGACAACATCGAAGCGGACACATTGAGCAGCAGATGTCAATGACCCACGAGTGGGAATTGGACAGACAACTTTGCGAACACCTCTTCCACCTATGGGGATACCTGGACATGGACTTGTTCACTACCCGGAACAACAGGGTATGCCAACTGTATTTTTTGAGAGCAGGTATCGGATTGGGATCGAGAGGGGATGCCCTCACAATCCCTTGGGACAATATGAATTTCTACGCTTTCCCTCCAATTCCACTTATATCAAGGGTGATGTTGAAAATAGTTTAAGACAATGCCACAGGAATACTGATAACTCCGTGGTGGCCGAGACAACCTTGGTTCACCACTCTCCTTCAGCTGTCCAAAGGAGTATTTCTTCAGCTTCCCACAATTCCTCAATTGCTAACACAACAGAGCGGACTGGTCCGACATCCGGATCTGACATCGTTGAATCTGACGGCCTGGCGCATTGCCTAAATCCTGCTGCTGACTCGATTCCGATGTCTTCTCAAGTACAGGACAACTCGACTCACCAAACTGTACAGAGTACTCCTCCTTCGAATTCAACGGAAAGTGTTTCGGTACTGACAGCTTTAGATCCTGATATTCAGGCGATTCTTGAGTCTGCTTTGAGACCGTCTACCCACCGGTCCTATGTGGCAAAATGGAAAAGATTCTCATCCTTTGCTGAATGCCATTCGTTCGATCCTCGGATGGCTTCAATTGAGAATATATTGTGTTTCCTTCTACAACTGTACCATTCGAGACTTACACCCTCATCCATTAAAGTATATGCAGCTGCTATATCGCATTATTGGGGCAATATACAAGGCTCTTCTGTTTTCTCTCAGCCTTTGATTCGACACTTCATTAGAGGGTTACAGAACGTACACCCTTCTATGCGCCCTGTTATGCCAACATGGAGCCTTTCTGTAGTGATTCAAGCGCTTACAAAACCACCATTTGAACCCTTGGTGACTGTTGACCTTTGTCTATTGTCTTGGAAAACAGCCTTCCTTATTGCGATCACATCAGCTTGGAGAGCTAGCGAACGTTGTGCTCTTAGAATAGACCAGCCGTATCTAAATTTCCATAAGGAGAAGGTAGTTCTTCGGATGGATTCTTCGTTTTTGCCCAAGGTGGCTACATTGTTCCATATGAGCCAAGAGATTGTTCTGCCTGTGTTCTTTCCATCACCCTCAAATCCGATTGAGAGGTCTCTTCACACTCTCAATGTTAGATGCTGCTTGGCTTTTTACAGATCCCATACAGAATCCTTCCATTGCTCTAATAGACTTTTTATCAAGTACGCAGAACATGACAAAGGGTCCCCAGTTACATCTCAGAGACTTTCTAAATGGTCGTTGAAACTATTGTCTTGGCATATCAGCTAGCAAAGATTGACTTACCTGTATTTCCAAGAGGTCATTCTATGTGAGCAGTAGCGACTTCGTCTGCCTTTGCCGGGGGAGTTCCGCTTCATGATATCTGCAGAGTGGCAGCATGGGCAGCTCCATGTACTTTTGTCAAGCATTATCAACTGGATGTCCGTGCCAGACAGGACTGCTCTTTCGGCAGAGCAGTTCTCTCATCTGTTCTTTGTTGACGACACCTCCCTCCTCCAAGTCTGGTAAGCTTGCTAATCACCCATATGTGTGATGCACAGAGGCCACGACGAAGAAAAGCAGGTTGCTTACCTGTAACTGATGTTCTTCGAGTGGCCACCTGTGCATTCACACAACCCACTCTCCAGTCCCACTCGATGTCGGTGAGCGGAAATGTTATTCATCGGCACCGTGTCTAAGATGGTGATGATGCCTCTTGTAACATCATTACAGCCGTTAGAGGGTGAACGTTCAGTCTTCAAGACTGAGCAAAATGGCGGACACTCTGCTCTACTTATACCATCAGCGGGGAGGGGAGCGGAGTTTTTCCTGCAAAAAACCGTTAGCTTTCTAATCTTCCGGCCTAGGCACTGTGCAGGCGCAGCACCCATATGTGTGAATGCACAGATGGCCACTCAAAGAACATCAGTTACATGTAAGCAACCTGCTTTTTTAGTTTAGAAAAACAACTCACAGCCAGGTCAAGCAAATACACACACACACACACACACACACACACACACACACACACACATATATATGCTTGACAGCGCACTGACCAGCCATGCGAAAGCTCGAACAAGTCGTGGCTAATGAGTCGTGGCTCAAGATGCCATCTCCTGGCACTGCTATTCCTTTCTGAACATGCGCATAGGCCCTGTGTGTGCTATTATCCAATGCTCAGCTGCTGGGGTGATGCTGGAGTGATTTGGCTCGCATGCTGACAGAGAGGGCTTTGTGCGCCTGCTGTGGCACATGTGCCATAGGTTCAGCACCACTGCCCTAACCGTACCCTGGTGCACACCCCTAACCCTAATATAGGGCTAAAGTTCCATTGAGAGGAGGGCGATTTTGAAAAAAACTTCCTTGAGAAGATTTTCCTGCACAGATTATCATTTCTGCCCATTCTAAACACATTCCAACCATCAAACTCATGCCAGGACACCTCCTTTTGGTAACCATAACCCTACCATGGTGCACTCCCCTAACCCTAATACAGGGCTAAAGTTCCATTGAGAAGACTGGGATTTTGAAAAAGCCTTCCTTGAGTAGTTGTTTCTGCACAGCTCAACATTTCTGCCCATTCTAAACACATTCAAACCATCAAAACCATGCCAGGACACCGGCTTTTGGAAACACTAACCCTACCCTGGTGCACACCCAATATAGGGTTAAAGTTCCATTAAAAAGACTGGGATTTTGGAAATGTCTTCCTTGAGAAGATGTTTCTTCACAGTTCTACATTTCTGCCCATTCTAAGCACATTCCAACCATCAAATGCATGCCAGGACACTTTCTTTTGGTAACTCTAATCCTACCCTGGTGCACACTCCAACACTAAAATAGAGCTAAATTTGCATTAAAAAGAGGGCGATTCTGAGAAAGCCTTCCTTGAGTAGCTTTTTTTGCACAGCTCAACATTTCTGCCCATTCTGAACACATTCCAACCATCAAACGCATGCCAGGACAACTAATTTTTGTAACTGTAACCCTGCCCTGGTGCACACCTCTAACCCTAATATAGGGCTAAAGTTCCATTGAAAAGACTAGGTTTTTGAAAAAGCCTTCCTTGAGTAGCTGTTTCTCCACAGCTCAACATTTCTGACCATTCTAAACACATTCCAACCATCAAAATCACACCACATCTCCTCATTTTTCTAACCCCAGTTGTAGCCTGGTACATATCCCTATGCCTAATATAGGGTTAAAGTTCAGTACAAAATCATATGATTTTGAAAAAGCCTTTGTTGAGTAGCTTTTTCTGCACTGCTCAGAATTTCTCCCCATTCTAAACACATTCCAGTGATCAAACTCATGCCAGAATACCTTTTTAAAAAAACTCTAATCCAGTGATAGTTAATCTTTTAGAGACCAATTGCCCAAATTGTATCCCAAAACTCACTTATTTATTGCAAAGTGCCAACACTGCAATAAAACCTGAAATCGGTGGTTTTAGTTCAGAAAAAGCAACTCACAGGCAATCCTAGCAATAATGCGCATGGCCCCTATGTGCGCTGCTATCCGATGCCTGGCTTCTGGGGCAATGCTGGGTGACTTGGCTCACGTGCCGACAGAGAGGGCTTTGTGTGCCCGCTGTGGCACGCATGCCATAGGGTCGCCACCACTGCTCTCGGCTGAACTACAGAGTCAATATTGCTTTTGCTGTGGTTAGCATGAGATATTATTGCTAGGGTCTCTCCCCCAGCTGCAAGGGGTTAGACCTGATGGCCTTCTGGCTCCTTCTGACTCTAATATTCTATGATTCCATGATCCTAAGCTGTAGTGAGGGGGGTAAGCTTGACATGTAAGGGTTTTATTGTGTGGTATTCTTTGTATAATCAGGGTAATAATAGATTGTACCTGTTTTGTCCTGCTGGTTTTCTTGCTGATAAGTGGTACATCCACATACTTTACTACATGGGCTAAGTGGGCTGGAATTGTGCATTTGGGGTTATAATATGGACTGTATTGTCATACTTCCTTGTCTGTAAAATATATTTATGAATTTGGTATCTATTAATTCACTTGATGTTTAAGTTCTGAAATGAAAGGTTTAAAACAATACGTTCATCACATTAGTTTTGGTGAGCTAATTTTTCACACTACTGTCATTTGATGTTGCATTTAATTAAATTCTGTATGCCTTTGCTAGTTACTTTGGGTTTCCTTTTGGAGGGAAAGCAGGATGCAAATAAGCCATGATGACTGAGATGATGATGTCGCCCCAGTTTTCCTAGCAACAATCCTGTGGGGTTGTGGAAACTGAGACCAGGTGCATGCCATAGTCAGACAGGTAATGGGAAAAACTTTACTTCTTTCACATGTGGTGCCTCCAGCCCACCTGGACTTCTGCTCCCTGAAATGATGGCAGAGGGCAAACAAGGAGCAACTTACAAAGGATGTGTTTAACAAGGGGAGGGCAAAGGAGGAAGCATAACAGACTGGGGTGGGCAGCTGGCGTGCTGCTCTTCCCTTCCTGAGAGCCCCTCAACCATTTATAGAGCTTGAGGGGCAGTTGCGCTTTCATTGTGGTCACCATCTAGTAACAGAATCAGAATCACTAGCAGAGGCTTGAAAGGAATGCTAGGTAGAAAAATCTACCTCAGTCCAGAGCTGAAAAATGGTACCTGTTCTATAATAGGCAAGCCCAGGACTTTTTTTGTCATAGAACAGCGTTCCGGCACCTTTTTTGACGGATTTTTCCAAGTGATTGTGAATCGCCCTGTTGGGCATAGGAGGTCGGCGGCAAAAATCATTAACATAGTGCCTGCGGGCTGCTTGTGTGTCGGCGCTGATTGTGAGGGTGCTGCTCGGCTTGGGACGCTGCTTGGCTTGGGTTCGGTCATGTGGTCACATGCTGAGTGCTTACCAGCGGCGACCATTATGTTTGTGTGTGTGTAGAGTGAATGGCTACGTGCAAAAGGTAAATAAGTTCTTTATTTCAAAAAAAAGTTGGTGAATTGAAAATCCTTTTTAGTGTAAAAGTGTGACCCCAAGATGTGAGTTCCAGCACCATTTTTTCCCCCCACAAAAAAAGCACTGGGCAAGCCCATGGATATGCCATCGGTTTCCACCCTTTAGAACTAAAGTAGAAATTTTTTGTTTTGCTGTGAAACTTTGGTGTGCAAGTTGGTGACTTAGGGAAGGGACATGCACAAATTTGGGAGCCATCTCAATGGGGAAAGAGGAAGGTGGTTGTGAGGAAATCGTTGTATTGAAGCCATTGTCCTAGTTAGCCCAAGACGGCTAAGGCTAAAGGCTTGTGGTGAGCGGGAGGTGCCCCCACACAGAATTCCTTCTTCTGTGATTCCTTGGCCAGAGGCAGGCAGGACACTTGCAGGGAAGATGGGGATCTGAGTGCAGGCCCTGAGTAGAAGGACCCCAGCTTGAGCAGAGGAACTGTATGCAGGAAAGATCATCAACCCACAAAGGGGAAATAGTCATAGCATTCAAATTAATGATTTGTGTTATGTTAAGCAACTCTCTAAAATGATAAAATGGAAGGAAGAGCGTCCACTGATTGTGCAGTCCACAAGAGTAGGAGATTTTGCAAAAGCTGCCTCTGGCTGGATGCTCACAGGCAGCTGCCATAGCCTTCCATTACTGGCAGTGGGTGGTGGGGCTGCTGCGGCCTGGTTTCTGGCTCAAAGACAGAGTGCTGCTGCTGTTCTCCTTTCAACTCTTTCCTCAGCACCTCTCTCTCCTTTCTCTGATGAACCACAGCTCCTTCCACAACTTTCCTTTCCCACCTGTGGCTCCTTGCTCTTTCCCAGCCTCCTCAAAACTGTTCCTCACAAAATCTTTGCTTTCCCCCCTCTTCCCCCAGAGACCCATCAGGATCAGGACAGGGCTGGGAGGAAGGCTGGCATTTCAGCCAGAGGTCTGTGTTACAAGGGTTACGATGAGAAGCGCTTGGGCTATGCCAGAACAACAAGCTGCAGTAGTTGAGGAGACACTTGGAAGAACCAGGTGGAGCCCGACCGGCTGTGGGAGTCTCCCGTCGCTTTCCGCTAAATGCTACCTACAGGACAACTCTCTGGCCATCTACAGTAGTGGCGCTTCAAAGCAGCAGGGAGCAGACAGGTAGCTCCCTCCTCTGGCAAGCTAACACACTTCATTTTGAGAGACTTGGCACCTTGCATGGCTTTTTATTTTAAGCAGATTTGTATCCCTCACCCCACCCCACCCCAGAACAGCTTGTTCAACTCACCCAGTGAGCAGGGAGCTGCTTCTGGGAATTCTTCACAGCAAAATCCTGTGCGTGTGGAGAGAATGTGCACAGGGCTGCCAGCTTCCAGATGCCCCACTCTGGTGTTGAGAATACAGGGGGCTGGCTCTTTTTGAGAAGTTGCAATGCCCAATTGTTGTGAGCAGGGCTCTCCCTCCCTCTTTCCCTCTTCAGCAGACTCAGATGAGGCTTGGAAGAAAAGTCCTTTTCAAAAAATGTAATGGGTTACAGAACAGTATAAATCCAAGCAGCATTTTCCTTGAAATATAGAAGAAGCCTCTGCCCATGTAAAGAGTTTAACTCAAACCAGTATTTTCCCTCCTTCTTTCCCTTTCTAAAAAGATGCTGATTCAACCCTCAAGGTAATGTCTGTTGCTTGAGTGCTAGACAGTAGGAATGCCAAACACTTTGTAACTGGTCTGCTCTCTTTGCCTGTCATCTGAGCCAGAGCCGGCTGGACTCAGGGGTCAGACTAGATGGCCTGGGAGATCCCTTATGGCTTGCTCTGCTTCTATGTTTCTATCTCCTTACTGGGTCAGGAATGCCCCCTGCATCTCCTGACCCCAGTTTTGAAATGTCTTCCCTCTTTTCCAAGATGGGTTGGTTCCCATGCTCTGCCTGAGAAACTTTGCTAGGTTACCTTGAAACTACCAAGTCATCAGCCCACCTCTGCCCCCTGAGTGCTTCTCAGGATCAGACCAATGTGTCTGAGCAGATTGCCAAATGGCAAGAGTAGGACCCCTCTCTACACTGTCATTCCAGACACAAAGCCAGTAAGGGACAAACACACGCTGTGGACCTCTTTGGGGATCATTAGAGTTGAAACACGTATATGTGCATAGAAAGACAGACATATATCATGTACACGTGGACACACGTACACACACACACAGTGCTAACTGGCAGGAGCCAATATGATGGTGTAAGGACAAGCTGCTTGCTACAATTCCATCATAGCACCATTTTGGTTTCAGGATTTTTGAATGCAACAAGAATGGATTGGACACAACTTGCTTCCCAAAGAAAAGGGAAGGCAGTAATCATGACTGTCTATCTAACCCTGTGTACATGTCTACAGGAAAATATCCTACATTTCCCAACATGTCTCTGTCTAAGCAAGCGTTCATTGGCACTAACCAGATTCAGCCAAAACGCTTGCTCTCCAAAGCTGTCCAGGGCATTGTTCCACATACAGCTGAGGGTTCTCTGAAATAACCAAAAGGCAATGGGGACCCATTGCCTGCCTCTCTTATTTATAGCGGCTTTTCCACCAGTGTTCAGGAGCTTGAACTTCTAAATAAGCCTGTTTCTTCAGAGTTCGGCCAAAGCACATTTTATACCAACCTGTAATTTTAAAAATAAGGAAAATACTGGAAGGGAGCTGGAAATACAGTTCCTTTGGTTTGGATATCAGCAGCATTGAGGTTCCTTTAAATGGCTCTGTTCTTGTAAACTGAATCAGTTCTCAACTGATTTGGGATCCCATGCCTTTTCCACTGGATCTTTCTGAACTTATTGTTCTCATTTGAGATCTGTGTGCATGTGTATTCAACACTCACCAGCTGTTGAATATATATCCTTCTCTTTGTTGTTAATGGGAGGCTGAATTTTATTATGATTGTTAAGATTATTGCCTCTATTGTTTAGCTACACTTAATCTATTCTACATGTATTACCCAACCATTTCCAAAATACCAGTGCGAATGTAATTGTTATTATGCAGCGTGCAATTCCTTCATTTCCCTTCTCTTATCCAAAGCCTTAGCTTTCTTTCAAACGTGCCTGCCATATACCTGTTAAACAAGAGAAACCCATCAGGGAAAAAACAGTGCTGGCAACCTTCATAAAGACTGGCATGATTAAGTACATAGGGCCCAAACTCAGACTTTTAAGAGCAAAGCACTCAAAGTCCTGGACCTGGAAGGACCAATCTGTTAGTTTTGGTTTCTTCTATACTCATTAAAACCGAAAAATCCTAAGCACTCACTGTTGTCATTACTCTAGTGATGCCAGTCTAAAAATGTTGCATGTTGGGAGTGAACAGGAGTGAGCGGTACAGCTGCTTTGCCTCCTTTTTGTCAACAGCCTACCTTTGGGGATGGATGACAAATTCATTTCAACTCCTCCTTGATCAGGATTTACCCCGTTCACACCTTCCAGACTGAATATAGACTCAGGCACAATCGGCAGTGGAAGTTCATAAATTTCCACCTTGCATTGTAATTACTGGAACAAAACAACGCATTTGACAAAATTGGGACATTTGCAATGTGTTTGGAAAATGCACATTTAAAATATGTACTTTTGAAAAATGTACAGAAATACACTTTATTCTGTGGAAGAAGGAAGCGTACATTTCAAAGATGCACCCAACTGATGCATACATGGGAAATATACATCTGAAAATGTTTATGGATTTTCATGGGAAAAGCAAAAATAAAAAAGCTCACCATCTGATACAGACTTGAGTCGAACAAGCTTTGAGATGAAATTTAGAGAACATTGGCAAGCTTGAGTTTGGCTGATTTGCACCTCTGCCCATGATTGGCTCCTTCATGGGTTGTGAACTGTGATATACAAACATAGACCTCTGGGTTGCTCGGGGGCTAAACAGCCCAGTGAGTAACCACACAACAAACAGAGCCGGTGTGCAAATTCATTTTACTTATACTTTGAAGCAAACACCATGATGATTCCAATGCTGCAGGCTGCATTTCACTGTGACTTATGAGATGCCCTTGATTTCCTGCAAACATCCCTGATGGACTTGCTCTTGAGCAGCAGAGAACCAAACGATGCCTGCTCTGTCAGTCAGCATCTCTGCGGCAGGAGGTATAGTACCATTCACTGAGCGACTGGAAATGATGCACTCATTTCTTCCTCCCACAGTGTGGTGCAGTATGTGTGTGGGCAGCTGGGCTCTGAAGCCGCCTCAGTGGTAGCACTCCAGGGATGACCCCTTCCTTCTCCTCCTGTCCTGACAACCATGACTCCTTGGTTACTGGAAGATGGGTTTTGATCACTAATTTTCATTTTTTGTGGTAGAGCCTTGATCACTGATTGTATCCATTCTTTCCACAGGAGCCATCCAAAATTCTGTTTCTTGTTAAAATGTGTAACTCTATCTCAGTACACTGCTCAGTATGCTTCTTCTACTTCATATTATTCTTTTAAATGAAAATGTATGTGTTCTACATCGGTTGGTAGCATAATGGAAAAGTCATGCTGATCTTGGATCTCCTGCTAGCTTTGTTGCTTTCAGACTGAAGTAATGTTGTAAGGCCTTGAAAAGCCTATAGCAAATCCCCCGCTTCTTCCCTGATTTAGCATCCCAGGCTGTGCACTCCTCCTGAAGCCTTCTGGGAGGTTCCTGCGTGCTGAACAGGTGGAGCTATTTCTGCACATTGGACAGTATGGACAAAAGGGCAGCCTCAAGAAGCATCAAGGGAGTGCGTAGGTCTCACACGGTCCGTTCTGAAATCTATTCTGAAAGCCTTGCACGGTCTATTCCAAAGTCACTGGGTCAATGAAGCCATAATATCATAGCCCCCAGATCTTCTGAATGGTTGGTAGATATCTAGGCTGAGCCCTTATTACAAAGGAAGAACGAAAGACAGCACAGATTTGCATGATATGTGTATGCTAATTCATACATATAACTGCAAATCAAGGAATAATTAGCATATTTTCAGCCAAAGTAAAGTCCATGATGTCAAAGTGAGGAACACTGTCACCAGGTGATCTGTACCTGCTGTCCAGGTGCTAATTGTTGATGGGAAAATTCAAAGTCCTTGGTCTACCCTCTTATCTTTCCCTTTAAATTGGACTTCTCTTGACAGTCTTGCATATACTTGATCCTTTCAAGATAGAGGACTGTCCTCTGGCAGCCCTTTTAATAAAGGGCTACCCTCTGTAAACTTGGGCACATACCTGAAGGGTGCCCTTGCTATCTCTCATATATTTATAGAATGGAACTGGTAGCCACTAAAAATGGGTCTTGGGCCATTGGAAATACTTTCACCTCAATGGGAAGCACTGGTGGGGTCAGAACTGTGTCCCAGCAAAATAAGCTATGCAGCATCTGGCTTCATCTCTTGATTACATTATCCCTGTAGTTGTCCACCCATAACTGTCAACAGTTTTCTCCCTGTTTACACGGATCCCGTTCCCCACGGCATCTCATGCAAACGTAGCATTCTTCCATTGTTCCCACTCACTCCAGCAAGGTCCTCCTCCCTGAGTGTTTGAACTGACTCGCTAGGCAAAGTCAACACAGTGATATCTCAGGGGGCCTATTCCAGCATTAACACCTTTTGCAGGGGCGTCTCAGTGACAGAACCATCCGTTGCGACACCATAATTATAAACCTCAGGTCCTGCTTCAAATAATATAGGTACCTTGGATGTTCAAAAAAATCATAGAGGCTTAAATGATTTAAAGGACAACCCAGTCTAGTTTCTATGAGGCCAGGCCTACAGTGTCCACAAATTGGCCTGCACAATGTGTAAAACACACAGTGGGCAATGGAAGAGGAATTCCGCTGGATTATCTCTGAATGGAAACAAAAGTGGCACTGGGCGAGGGGGGCCTGGCGATATACTTCTTTAGCAATTTTAGTATGGGTAATCAACCTTTCTTGTTAAGTTTCTATTTCCTGAGTTGAAACATTTTGCCTCTCTCCCTTTAACCTTCTGTTGAAGTTCATCATCTCCTGCTCCTGAGCAACACGTCATCACTCTGGCATTCTAACTAACTCCTTAACCTTTGTAGGTAATGACACCTTTGACTGATGAGCACTCAAGCAAATGCACACATGCACACACAGAGCTTAAGTCTACATCATCGTCATCATTGTCATCACCATCGATTTCATTTCTATATTGCCCACAGCTGAAGCTCTGTGGATAGTAATGTCCCAAAACCAAGCTACCAAACCAAACCAATATCCCAAAACCAGGGATTGATTGATTGATTTTTAAAAATTTTCTGTACCATCTATTACTTAAAACAATAGTATCTGTATGGCTTACAAGGAAAGAACTGCAGAAGGCAGTTCTGCTCCTCCACAGACGCCGGGCTCAAGAGGCAAAAGTCAACTGGTTGATTTAAAATGCTTATTGCTTTTTAAAGGGGCACCTGAATATTCCAATATTCAGGTGGCTAACTATTTAAAACCAGCTTCAGAGTGCATAACTCCAATAGCTCAGATTTCTGAGCATAGGGACATTTCCCTGCTTTCACTAGCAGAACTGAACTGAGCTCACAGTCCTTTCATGCACATGTCACAAGTGCTCAGGAGGATCATTTTACCAGTAATATTTGGGAGTCAGGAATCCTTCCCAATCGACTGCAAATCACCCGGAGATGGCAGTCCGCAAGTCAGAGACAAGGTGATGACACTTCCCACAACAAGGTTTCATGTCACGTGTTCCATGGTACTTGAAGAACACTTTAGCATCCTGAGTTGGGATGCCTCATGTGGTGGAACGGGTGGGCAATCTCCTCCGTTGTGTTCATGTCACCTGGGGGCCCAGGCCTGGGTGGGGTTCTGTGCAGTCCCCAGCCTGCCACTTGAAGCAGGGATTACCCCTTCACAGGAGGGAAGGCTGTACTTGGGGGTGAGTTCCACAGCCGGATGCTGGCCACATGCTCTCTTCTAGCTGTGTCTCCTTTAGGTTGGAATTAGCTTACTTGCAATCAGTTGCTTGAAGGGTTATACGACATTTGCCATGATACCAAGATGCAGCCACTTTGATGAAAGCATGCGTTGAGTGTTCAGTCCATCTCTTCTGCAGTGTCCTGGACTGTTTGGAGAGACACCACAGATGTAGGAGGAACTCCTGCTCAGGCCATCCCCTCACCTGTCTCTAGGAGAGGGCAGCTGAGACACTAAAGGGGCAGGGCAGGGCTGGAGCACCAGCACAGAAAAAGGCCTGGCCTTGAAACTACCCTTCACTTCACTCCAAAGTGGGGCACACAGAGGAAGGACTCCGAGGAAGCCCTTAGGAAGCAGGTGGGTTTGTTCTTTCATCAGTTCTCAGAACAATTGGAAGACAGTTGTATCTTGGGAGGACAGGAGGAGCAAGAAAGCACCAACAGTATCCATGAAGTTATAAACATGATCCAGCCAAAATTAAGCACATTTAAGTCCCACTGATATATAGGACTGTGTTTTAAGTGCATAATTAACTCCTATTGAAATAAATGGATCTAAAAAGTGCTTACCTTTGGCTGGATTGTGCCTCATCATTGTAATAGTCCACAAACAGCGCAACTGCAGTGTGGAAAGTAAAATATATAATTGTACTGTATGCATTAATAGAAATGTTTCCCCTATGAAAGCATGCTAATAAGTATTATTTCCTTTGGCACTCAATTTATGACTTTAATCATGGTGGCTGCATTTTGGTATCACTGCAAATGTAATATAACCCTTCAAGCAACTGATTGTAATTAAGCTAATTTCAGCCTTTCCACACACACAAAAGTCACCCCCTTTTCTCTTTTCTTCACTTGTACTTTTTATGTAGATGGTGCATTATATAATTAAGAAATGGGTTCATTCCAATGCCGTTGCTACAAAGCAAAGCCATGCAAAAGAGCGAGAGGATGGAAGCAGAATATGCTAACCTGGCCATGCAGGCATTCACCAGGCTACTTTTCATTTACTCTGAGTCCCTTCTATCCTAAAGGAAGCAACCATGCATTAAAGGAACTTATATAATCCTATTAACTTTAATTTAATTTTCAGTTAATTGAGGCTGAAGATGTAAGTGTAACATGTTCTTATGCATATGAAATAGCTCTCACTAAGACTTACTTTTAGGCAAAATTGCATAGAATTGTAGCCTTAGGTTGCAATGCTATACGCACTTACATGGGAGTTAAATCCCACTGCATTCAGAGGGATTTCCTTGTGAGCAGACATGCCTGGGATTGCCTTGTAAGCCACCCAACCCTCTTGGCAACTCAGCCCCAGTGAGGCAGCCTAGACAGAGAGGTTTTGCAACACTATTGAAAGTTATTCAGCCTTTCCCAAGCAGGCAACGAGGTCCAATTCCTGCGGGACCAGCATAGCCCTAGATACTCTTCCAATCTGAGTGTGGCTGAAGGCTTTGGACCATACTGAAAATGTGCTTTTTCAGGCTTTGTGGACCCCCACCCCCACGAAAAAGAATAAATGAAAGACAATTTCATAGGAATGCTGAGATTACCATAAAAAGGAAGGCCTTGAGCATCAGCACTTTAGCTCTTCTTATACCTGAGAATAAATTAAAGGGGTTTTTGTTCTGCTTTTTTTTTTTTCCTGACAGCAGCTGCCATCCCAGAATGCTCCAGCAATGATGCTATCTTGTGATGTAGTGTCATTCTGACAGGGCTTCTGGGGGAAAAGAGGATGCCACCAGGGTGGTGGGTGACATTCTTTTCCCAGAATGCTCTTGAAAAGACACTACCTCATTCCATAGCATAATTCCAGGGCATTTGGCATGGCAGAGTGGCCATCTGCTCCAGAGGAGAGCTTTACTGCTCTCATGCCTGCTACAGGCAGTAGGAAAGTCCAACTTCTTTAAAAGAGGGGGAAGAAAGAAACCATATTCCTCCAGTACCACAAAAAGTGTCTCTGTGCGTAATTCCGATACATCTGAAAAATGAACAAGCCATCACGCCATCCACCTCCTGTAAATGGGCTGGCAGATTGTGGGTGCTCACTTGCTCTCAAACCTAAAATAAACATTAATGCTCAGGGTGTTTGAGTCCTCACTGAGCATGACAATTACAACTAGTTACTAAGTGTGTGCATTTTTTTCAGAATAAATGAAAAACTGAACTAACGTGCCACCCCAAGCTGCCTTCCCCAGGAAGTTTAGTTCTTAGAAAGCTCAGCTTTCCATAACTTAAACAGAAACACACTATTTAGTATAATATATATTTAACCCTTTATTGGAGTCCAGACCTCAGAAAGGCTAAACTCGTTGCACCTTCCTGGTACAGCATTGCTCACAGAGACGGTTTCATCTGATTTTGCCCATCCGGGCTCAGCTCTGAAGTCAAATCACTTTTCTGTGACAGTAATGAAGATGAAGAACAAATTATATAGACGTGAATGCACACGGAAGTCTTCATGAGCAAATGCCAGTAGCCAAGCTCCCACTGTCTGGATTTGTATTAGCTTGGCCCCCCATGGTGCCCAGTTCCCACTTGGGTCAGTGAAAGGATGAGGAGACAGTCAGCATCAAGCCACTTTACAAATCCCAAGTTTTGTCTTAAGCCCGTCCTTGGGGTGGCTCAACTTTCTTATTAGCTGCTAATCCATTCCTGAGGGTGCTGGCATTGCCCAGGACCTGGAAGGGACCAGGGCATCCCCGTGTGCTCCCTTCCTCTGTGAGAGATGCCCATCTGGCAGGGAATCGTCATAATCATCACTGTGGGCTGTCTCTCTGTAATGCGCTTTAGACTGCAGCAACATGAAGGCAAATTGGAAGCCAGAGGACATGTGGAGGCAACCGGGCAGCCATGCCATACCCTTCAGCTGTAGAATTTTCCCAAGCTTTTCTCTATCTATTGCTGAACAGGGGAAGCAGGTATGATTGCTCTTGGTTTTTGAATGCTAGATCTTGCAATGCAGCTAGAACTGACCGAGTCCTGACACTCTGAAAAATGGGTTTTGTGAGCTCAGTCTGTATAACATAGGAGGGGAAATGTCCTGTGTTAATGGCTTCAAAGATTTAAAAGACATTTTCTTAATTTCATGTTTTAGAAAGATGTTTCCAGTGGAGGTTCTTGTTTCTGGGTTGTTTGCTTTGGCAGGCAAATGCACCTTTTAAAGTTGAAGTACTTGTAATTTGGTGGTGGAGCGGGATAGCTAGAAAGCTTCTGTTTGCTCACGTTGATTGCTACCAGTCATGCTGTGATGTCAGTTCATCCACTTGAACTGCAATCCTAAGCATGCTCACTGGGAATCACAGCACAAACCTATATGGTTTTTCTCAGGAGGAAGTTCTGCTGAATTTAGTGGGGCAGGATTGCAGCCTAAATGAAGCTTCCTCCTATGTTAACATGTTCCAAATTGATAACAGAATTAAACAAGTGTTTTCTGCATAGTGCATATTATAGAATGGGAGAATATGGCATTTTACCATTCTTCAACAACATTGGCAAAGATACTAACTGTCTTTGATATAGATAATGCCACAGAATTGTAGGATAGATTCTGATGGTCCTGCAGGCTGATTGGTACACAAACAAAACAATACTCTGAACTCAGTTTATGTGAGTGCTCTGCTCAACTCATATCAGAATTCACATAGTAATGGCAACCATAATTATATGTACTGCAGATAGAAAAATGGCTGACTGGCATCATCACATTTCTTTTCTTAGCATACCGTAAAAGGGCTTGTAGCTTGAGCCATGCTAGCTAAGCAAGGCTAGATAACAAACAAGAATCATTAATATAATCTCCTAGCCCAGCCAGTGTTATTTTATATTCCTGCCCTCTGCATATCTGAGTCAGATGAAGTGGTATTTTGTGAATTTCGTAAGACCTGTTACTGCCATATATTCTTCTTTATATTCAGTGGCCAGTTGACATGTCTGTTCCCCTCAGATGCATCAGGCACCAGGAACAGCATTTTATTGATGATGTGGGCCAGTGCCCCCACCCCAGCTCTCAGAGCCCTGCAGCCAATTTTGGAAGAAAAAAAAAAAAGCATACCACAAGCTAGATTGACCAAAGATGTTCTAGTCCTCCACACTCTGTGGTTTTCCTTACAATCATGCTGCCCTTGAGAGAGGAACCAAAGAGTCTCTTGCCAATTGCCCTGTTCTCGGAGGAGCCGCAAGGGGATGCTCAAAATCCTGATGATGATCCTCCCCACACAGAGGAGGTAAGGAGAAGAGTCTGTGGGGTGAATGCCTGCCTGTGGGATGAGGGGAGCCTGTGCTTAAGGGAGACAGGCAGAAAGAAGAGAAGAGGCAGAAGGTCATGTATGTGTGTATATCTATTTGTGAATCGGTAGTAGAGAAGACCTGGAGCCCCACCCTCTGCTGACCTTGGCCTTGTCCACTGCTTGCGTGCTGTCCCTGACTTGCCACCTGTCTTTGCAGCCGTGGATGCAACAGGATTGCCCACTCGGACTATCCCATTCCACAGGTGGCCAAACGCTCAGTAGAATCTGGTAGGACTACAGGGGCAACTGCAGGGAAGAAGCAGGAGGAAACCTGCCTCCGCCGCCTGTGTTGCATGTGCAGGATCCAATCCTGGTGGTGCGAATGCAGCATTTTATTTATTTATTATTTTATTTATTAAAACATTTCTATGCCGCCCCTTGCCGAAGCCTCGGGGCGGCTCACAACATTTTCAAGTAGCCTCTGGGCTAACTAACTGCAACAGAAGAGATCTGGCAACAAGAAAAGATGCTGAGATTATGCTACCAAGTGCTAATCTATGTATCATTAATAAACATGGATATTACCTTTTAGTAAAACACACACCCACCAAACTACAAATCTAGTGGGACATAATTGTCATGAGCTAGTTCCTTCCCTCCTTTCCCACAGGCTCCAAAGCTCAGGAAATCTTTTGCAATGTAGCTCTTTACTAAACTTCACAACTAACAAGACAATGTAGCCTCAAATACATTTCTATCAAGCTGAAAGGATCAGCATCTCTTCATCTCAAGAGCTGAGCCCAAGCAGGTAACTCCTCAGTCCCTTCCTTTCCACCAATGCCATGGCTCCAACTCCAGGGTGGTTCTCACTGGTATGGAGCCAGCCCTCCAACTGAGCAGCTCACCTCTCCTGATGCCTTTCTGGGATCAAGCGTCAGGCCCTCTTCTCGCGAAAAGCCCCCCCCCCCCCCCCCCCCCAAACCCCCCCCCCCCCGCCCCAATCTCTTCCAAAGCAAACCTGCTCTCGTGGTCAGTCTGGAAAACTTACGGAAGCGACCTTGCAGGAGCTTCAAAGGTTTCTGCTTTCTCCTGCCCCTCATTTCTCCATTGCAGAATCCAGTGATGTACTGTATAAGCCAGCTTATAAAGTGACTCGTGTGTAAAATGAGGGCAATAATTTGGGCTGGTTTTCTGATTTTATCCTATGGCGGGCCTATATGACACCCCCTGACTCTTGAGCAACAACTCTCACAGACAGCATGGAGAGGCAGGTGAAAGGGTGGAAGAGATTCTGCCAAACTGAAGAAACGGATTGGCCTCCTTTAGCCAAAGCTTTCTGATAAAGCGACAGCCACCTGTCTAGCATTCCACTGAGCTGTAGGCACTGGAAGGGAGCTAGCCACGAGCTAGGTGAGAAGGCACTCTTTCCGCTGCATGCACCTTGCATGTGAATACCTTGTCTCTTTTTAAAGTGCAAAACAGCTTTCTGATTAATTTACTGTGCCACAAATGAATTCTTAAGATGTAGCTTTTATGCTTTGAAACTCTGCGACTGAACAGCCTAACTAGTAAATTAGCACCCATTATGCATTCGTTAGATGAAAACCCGTAATTCTTTGTGAAGGTATCTTTGACCTGTCAAACAGAATATCCTTTCTGTGATGATGATTAGGTGGAAAATGTATTGTCCAGGTGGTGGTTTCTGCTTGTTTAAAAAGAGAGAGAGAGAGAAAGAGAAAGAAAGCGAGATAAAGCGAATCGCTAAGCTATTGCTGCTATTGTGGTCTAATCATTGGTTTTCGCCAGTAAATGACAAGCCCGCTTCCCTGTAAGTGGCAGCCACATTGGTATTATTTCTTTCTTTGTGTGTTATCATAATTGTTCTCATGCACTGACAATAGTAAGAACCCCTATAGATTCTAGCATAGATGGAGTGGGTCAGAATTCCATTCACAGTGACATTTCTCTCATTGGATGGCTTATGGCACAATGGATAGAATTAGCAACAGCAACTTACTTGGATTTTAGGCAGCCCTGCCATTTTAGATAGCAGTATCTGTGTTTATTGTGTAGTATAACATGTTTTGCTTCTCGCAGGAATGTTTACAGGATATCTCTGTCACCTACGAATCTGTCTGGGTGGCCTCTGACACAAGTGGAGCATAATGGAATAAGAAGAGTCCTGCTGGAACAGACCGAAAGGTCAACCTGGTCCAGCAGCCTTGTTCGCACTGTGGCCAACTTGTTGGCTGTGGGAAGTAGGACCTGAGTGCAATAGCCCCTTCCCAGCAACTGGTGGACTTAGACAAGATGCTCGCGGTAGTCTATAGCCATCAGGGCTAGTGCCCATCAATAGCCTTCCCTCCCACGAATGTGTCTAATCCCCTTTTAGAGCCACCCAGCTTGGTGGCCACCACTGTATCTTGTGGTAGCAAATTCCATAGTTAAAGGCAACTAGTTAAGCCTCCCTCGCTCTGCTCCTGAATCCCTTTGTAGCAGCTGCTACCTACTTTTTTATGAAATGTGATCACACATGTCATATAATACGTAGTTTGGCCCTTAGTCGGAGAGCCAACCTATTTGCAGCTTGTGAGTCTTGGTATGTAACCCATCTCCGACAACCAAACATTGACAGAACAATAACAATGTGTAAAATATATAAACGTAGATGAACCATCAAAGTGCATTATTGAAATTCTGGCAAGTAACATTGGCTGAAGCGAGAATGTCTTCAAAGGACCCTCAGTTCGGATCTCAAAGAATCTGAGGAAGGACATTTCCAGGAGAGGGGAGCATCCCAAGAAGTGCAGCTCTGCTTTCCATTGTTTTCATTTCTCAGACATGCAGTAAGCTGAAAAGGGGCACCCTTAGCTGTTCTGAGATGCTATTACAGCACAGGGAGAAGAAATTAGTTTAGGGCATGCAGTGCCCAGCCATTTAGGACAGCAAAGTTAATGCAGTATCTTGAATCATGCCTGGGTAGATACTGGAACAATGGTGTAAAATGGTATAAAATGTTCCTTGTACTTGCCCCATCCCTGCACCAGCTGAAGAGCCTGCACAAAATCTAACACTACAACTTCTTCCAGGAAAAGTGCCAGACAGCTAGAGAAGGGCTAACATCCCCACCTTCACAAAAGGGAAAAAAGATGAACCTGGGAACCTCAGACCAGTTAGTCTGACAGCAATCTCTAGAAATATTCTGGAGCAAATTATTGGGGGAAAAAACCAGTCTGCAAGCACCTTGCAGTGATTAATAAAAGCTAACATGGATTTATCAAGAATAAACCCTGTCAGGCTAATTTTATCTCTTTTTGTACTGGGTTACCTCCAAAATGGACAGCATAATCACTATGGACTTAAGCTACCGTGACTTTAGCAAAGCTTTCAACATAGCAACCCATGACATTTTGATAAGCAAATTAGCAAAAAGTGGACTGACTACATAGGAAAACTATTAGGTGGATCCAAAATTGGCTGCTAATGGCTCCTTCTCAAACTGGAGAAAGCTGATTAGTGGGGAGCTGCATAATTCAGTCCTAGGGCCAGTGTTCTTCAACATATTTATTAATGACGTAGATGATAAAATACAAGGAATGATAATCAGATTTGCAGACGATACAAAACTGGGTGGAATAACAAACACCCTGGAAGACAGAATGAAGATCGAGGGTGATCTTGTTAAGCTTGAATGCTGGGCTGAAAGCAACAGAATGAGATTCAATAGGAACAAGTGCCAAGTCATCCACCTAGGAAAAAGAAACCAAATGCATCAATACAAGATGGGGAATACATGGCTCAGCAAAACTAAAAAAGAAAAAGACCTTGGAGTTTTTGTGGACAACAGGCTAAATATGAGCCAACAAAGTGATGCAGCCGCCAAAAGGGCAAATGCTATCTTGGGATGCATTAACAGAAGTATTGCTTCCAAATCACAATTAGTAATCGTTTCCTCTATACTTTTCACTAATCAGACCTCATTTGGAATACTGGGTCCAGTTCTGGACACCAAGATTTAAGAAAGATGCAGAAAAACTAGAAAGGGTCCTATGAGGAGAGACTGAGAGAACTAAGCATGTTCAGTTTTGAGAAGAGAAGACTGAGAGGGGACAAGATATCACTTTAAAAGGCTGCCACAAAAAGAAAGGACAAGATCTCTTCCATTCATACCAGAGCGTATGACACGGAATAATCAATTCAAGTTGCAGCAACCCAGATTCAGGCTGGACATCAGGAAAAGCTTCCTCGCTGTCAGAGCAATGCGACAGTGGAACCAGCTGCCGAGAGGTGTTGGACCCACTGGCCTTCTTGGCCCCTTCCAACTTTACTATTCTATGCTTGTTGACAACTGGTCACGTGATCTGCAGATGAGAGGAGCAGAATCCAACCCCATCTGGAGGGACACAGCTACACCACCTATAGATTGTAGGGAGTATAAGGGGGATAGCCTAAGCCCCAGTTTTCTTAGGTCAGGGAGTTTTCCTAAACTTGAGTTGCCAAGCATGCAGATTACTCAGTTCTCTTAATCTCAAGGTACATATTCCCAATGCAAAGTTTAGGGACTTCTCAGTTAAAGTTAAAAAGCGGCCTGGGAGTTAAAAAGCAGCCTTCAGGTCAAGCCATGTGTGAACTGCCAAAAGAGAACACTTGCATCACCAAAGTTAGGATAGCAAGCACCAAGCTGAATTAAATTTGTGTGTACTAATTTACATATATAGATGCAAATTGAGGAATATTTTTTCGTAATAGAAATGCACTATAGCTGGACAACTGTGCTCGCTCAGCTTGCTGCAGGGAGCAATTTGAAAAGCCTGCTCTTCCATCTGAAGGCGCTTACCTTTAAACCGGACTTGGATTGGACAGCCCTGGAGGACACCTTCAGATGGAAGGCCGTCCACTATAACAAGCAAAGAGGCCTTTTCAAAACACAGCTCTGTATAAGCTGTAATGAGTGTTCAGGCCATGTTGAAAAGGGGAGAGGCTTTGACAATGACGAAACTGAAAAGAAGAAAAAAAACTAGAAAAGCCATGCTAACATTGCGAGCTACAAAATAGAGTGACTTTTAGAAATACAGAATGCTCTTTCCAAGGGTTTGCTAAGGAGACATGTGCATAACAGCTGATTCAGGAATCATCTGCCTGTCTCTAGTGCTGAAGACACCAAATGCCATGTCTTTACAGGAGCTTATTTTCCCAGTGGTCTCCTGCTGATGTTGAGCAAACAAGGAGTGCACAGTGGAAGCCTCCTTGCACAGTGGAGGCACAGGGGCATTTGTGGAAAACAGAACACAGTTGCTTCTCCATGATTCCTGCAATTTCTCTCTTATGAAAACGCAATCTTTCTGCAAAAGTTCATTTTAAAAAGAAATAAGAACCCCAGATTCATGACAGAACAGTATTTGCTAGTCATCTTCAAGCCACAATAGATTCTTATTCTATTCTATTCTGAAGTGAATGTTGTGAGCCAGTAACTTAATATTTGTTTGGTGTTTCCCCTCCCTCCATCTTCTTGCTTTGAGGATTGTCTTTGCAGTGCTGCCTTTGAATTTTTTTTGCAGCAATTGCTTTAATTGAATAATTTACAATGCAAACACATCAAAAGTTTACTTATTTATTCAGTAACTGAAAAATGCCAGAGGCTAAATTCAGTCTGAATGCATGGTGATAGAAAGCCAGTCACTGTTTAAAAGAATGTTTTTTAAATTGCACTGATGCTATCTGAAAATCATGTGGTAAGATGGTAAATAAATATTGCTGACAACTTAATGTAACAGAGGCATTACCCAAAAGAGACACTCAGGTCATTTGAAAAAGGAGCAGCTGTTTCTGCCCTTTTGGAATAATCTTGCAGAGTTCAAGGAGCACTTTTATGTCCTTGCTTTTAAAAGGAATCATTCCATATGTACTGTTAAATATGTAAACAAGGATAGAAGATGGCAAATAAGTTGTAAGGCTGCTGTGAATTAGGGATGGGAAAGAATGTCATTTTAGTCTAGTTTTAACAAGAACTAACCAACATTCGCAAAGTTTCGCATATCCATGACAAAACCAACCTGAAATAAATAAATATAGAAGCCAGTGAAATGGACAAGCTTGTCCATCTTGGCCCACAGTTTTGCTCTTAAAAGTCTGGGTTGGAATCCCTCTATATTCGGTCATGTTTGTGCTTAATTTGGGTTGCTGCCATTTTCTTCTGATCATTTACTAGTCTTTAATAGCTTAGGGGACTGAGATACAACATGATCTTCCCCATGTTGGAATTATCTGTACCTACTGAATTTGATGCAGTTGTGTGGGAATTTCATTTCAGTTTGCTTGTGAGAATTTACCAAAGCTTACCAAGTTCAAGTTCTTTGAATTCAGGAGGGAAAGAACTTGAGGTATTTTTTGTTTGTTTGTTTTTATGTGAATGCAGAAGAATGTGAAACTGACATATTTGTTCCCTCCTATTCCAAGTTTCAGGAGACACCTTGATTCTATGAGCAGTAAAGTGAAACCAAGAGAGGAGCGCACAGGCACCACCATTGGGGTGGTTTTGGGCAATAGACGTAACAGCGGTGGGAGCTTAACATGTCTGCATAGAAGAAGGAGGGACAGATGGCTGACACCTGTCCCTACTTCTGGTTTTGCCCCCAGCCAGAGGGTGCCAGGGAGTCTTGTCAGCCGCCCCTCGGGCCTGACGGTGCTGTTGCTTAATGCCAGGTCAGTCAATAACAAATCTTCCCTCATCCATGACTTGATTGTGGATCAGGGGGCCGACCTGGCTTGCATAACGGAGACCTGGGCGGGAGGGGGGGGATGTGGCCCTCTCTCAACTGTGCCGCCTGGGTATCTGGTTCAGCACTGTTCGCGCCTGGAGGGGAGGGGAGGGGGGTCGCTTTGGTTTACCGAGCTTCCATCTCTCTCACGGGACTTCCGGTCCCTTCGAGACCAGGGCTAGAGTTCCTCTACTTGGTGTTGGGCGACCGAGACAGATTGGGGATTCTGTTGGTGTACTGTGCACCCTTCTGCCCAACAGTCTCCCTGCCTGAGCTGACGGAGACCATCTCGGACCTGGTGTTGAGGACCCCCAGGATGTTGGTCCTGGGGGACTTCAATCTCCATGCCGAGACTGATCTGACCGGGGCAGCTCAGGACTTCATGGCCTCCATGGCGGCCATGGGGCTGTCTCAACATGTCACTGGCCTGACCCATGAACGTGGACACACTCTGGACCTGGTTTTCTCAACGGGGCAGGAAGAGGGTGATCTGAGGGTGAGGAATTTATGCTTGACTCCCCTGTCATGGTCAGATCACTTCCTGGTGAGGTTTGTACTCAAGAGCAACCTCTCCCTCTGTAAGGGTGCGGACCCGATTGTGTGGGTCCGCCCTCGGAGCCGGATGGATCCGGAAGGATTCCTGAAAGCCCTGGGGGAGTTTCCAGCTGACAAGACGGGTGCTCCTGTCGAGGCTCTGGTCGAACTGTGGAATGGGGAGATGACCAGGGCTGTGGACATGATCGCTCCTAAGCGTCCTCTCCCACCGGGCAGAGCCCGCTCTTCCCCTTGGTATACTCCTGAATTGAGGGCGATGAAGCAGGTTGGGAGACAGCTAGAGCATATGTGGAGGAAATCACGGGATGAATCTGACCGAACACACTTGAGAGCCCACTATTGGGCCTATGCTGTGGCGGTGAGGGCGGCGAAAAAGAGATTTTTTTCCCGCTTCCATTGCCTCCTCACAATGCCGTCCGGTGGAGCTCTTTCGAGTGGTGCATGGCCTGGTTCATCCAGGTCCGAAAGAAGACCTGGTTCCACCCTCAAAGGCCCGCTGTGACGACTTTGCCAGGCGTTTCAGGGAGAAAATCGCTCAGATTCGTCACGAGCTGGATTCCACTATTGATTCAGAGGTTTTAAGGGAGACACCAATGCCGCCGTCTGGTCCAGAATTATTGGATGAATTTCAGTTACTGCAGCCCGATGATGTGGACAAGGTGCTTGGACGAGTACGTCCCACCACTTGCCTATTGGACCCTTGCCCGTCTTGGTTAACAAATAATTCCAAGCACGGGATTGGGACCTGGATCTTGGAAGTGGTTAACGCTTCTCTGAGGGAGGGTCGGCTGCCTGCCCATTTAAAGGAGGCGGTAGTCCGACCGGTCCTGAAGAAGGCATCACTGGATCCAGAGATGGCCACTAATTATAGACCAGTGGCCAACATCCCGTTTCTGGGCAAGGTATTAGAGCGGGTGGTGGCGGGACAACTCCAAGCACTCTTGGATGAAACTGATTATCTGGACCCATTTCAGTCTGGCTTCA
>NW_025335269.1:32800894-32814253 GCF_004798865.1 Varanus komodoensis
CAGTCTGGCTTCAGACCCGGGTATGGTACTGAATCTGCCTTGGTCGCCCTGTATGATGAAGGTGATGCTGGGGGACTATGGCTCTGCGCCATGGCAGTTATGCCATGGAGTGCCGCAGGGGTCGATTTTGTCCCCTTTGCAGTTCAACATCTACATGAAACCGCTGGGAGAGGTCATCAGGAGGTGCGGGCTGTGGAACCATCAGTACGCTGATGATACCCAGCTCCACCTCTCATTTTCCACCAATCCAGGTGAGGCGGTGGCTGTACTGAACCGGTGCCTGGCCGAGGTAATGGGCTGGATGAGGGCCAATAAACTGAAGCTCAATCCAGACAAGACGGAAGTCCTGTTGGTTGGTGGATCGGGCTTCGGAGAGGGTGAATTGAACCTTGTCCTGAATGGGGTTGCACTCCCTCTTAGGGACAAAGTCCGCAGCCTGGGAGTGCTCCTCGACCCGGAGCTTTCACTGGAAGCTCAGGTGATAGCAGCGGCGAGGAGCGCTTTCCTCCAGCTCAGGCTGATTCATCAGCTGCGCCCCTACCTGGAGTACGACTGCCTCACAACAGGGACACATGCGCTGGTGACTTCCCGTCTTGACTTCTGTAATGCGCTCTACGTGGGGCTACCCTTGAAGACGGTCCGGATACTTCAATTGGTTCAAAATAGAGCTGCCAGGCTGCTGACGGGGACTGGGCGTTATGTTCACATGACTCCAGTTCTCCGTCAGCTTCACTGGCTTCCCATTGAAGTCCGGGCCCAATTCAAGGTGTTGGTGATGACCTAAAAAGCCCTAAACGGCTTGGGTCCTGATTACCTGAAGGAGCGCTTACATCCATATATGCCCGGCCGCCCCTTGAGATCGGCGGGAGAGGCCCTTCTCCAGGAACCCTCCGTGAAAGAAATTAGGAGGGTGGGTACTCGGAGGAGGGCTTTCTCTGCGGTGGCGCCTAAGTTATGGAATGCGCTCCCCAGAGAGGTCCGCCTGGCGCCGTCGTTATTTGCTTTTCGGTGCCAGGCGAAGACCTTTTTATTTAAGTGGCATTTTAACTGTTAATATTATTGGATTTTATCTGGCCAGGGCGGCTTACAACAATTAATTAAAATAATTATAATCATTAAATTAAAAAATATAAACATTAGATTAAAATACAAAAATACAATATAAAATAAGCCGCCCTGAGGCTTTGGTGAATGGGGCAGCATAAAAATATTTTAATAAATAAATAAATAAATAAATAAGAAAGAAACTTTGCTGTACAAGGTTGTTCCACCAGTCCCCTTTTGGCACATGTCTGCATTCTGCAAATGGACCTCCAACTGGATTGCTGTGACAAGTGTGGGCGCATCAAAGCTCCACAGGATCCAGCCCTCTAGCATTTATGGTCTTCTTCTCATGCTCAGCCCAGTCTTGGAAAGCAAGCCAAACCAAGAGGAACTGGCAACCTTCTTCTCTGTCACATACAGCAGCACAAACCAAGGCAGTGTCCGTGCCGAGCACAATTCCTGGACAGCCTGCATTAACTCTGGGTGTGCTCACCAGGAATCTGGACTCATGGCCATGTCAAAGCGGCCTGGAGCTCAGGGGGCCAAGGCCAGGAATCCAGCAGATTCTCAACCCCAAACAGATGCCTCACACATCCCTAATTCAGAGTGTTTCTTTCAGTGTGTTCAAAAGATCTTGGAGGGGCCAGCTGTGCCTGGACTTTTATTTGAGATGAATTCTACCCCCAGGTTTAATTATGGTTCTGTTTCAGTAGAGAAGGGTGAGACATTTTATCAGGAAACACTTTCATTCAATCTTACCAAATTTTGCTTCTAAACCGTTCCTTACTAAAATACTACATTATAGCTATCCTATATCATTTAATCAAATATGTAAAAGTGATGCTGATTGACAGTTTAATTAATGCCAAATGATGTACCTATATTAAGGCTGAATCCAGCAAACTAGCAATACAGTCAGCCCAAGGGCTCCTGCTGCATTTCCCACTCTTGCTTTCCACCGCAGCCCTACAGTCGATTTTTCTTTCAGTTCTGTTCCCTCGTCTGAGCAAGCAATATGGTTCACGGCTATTGCATTACATTGTGGCCTGAAGCACACAGCAAGACGTGGATGGACCGAAACATCTGCTAGTAGGATTAGTCCTGGTCTCCCCAGTGCGAGACTAGATGGCATACTGTTGGTTAGGGCAACCTACTAGTACCTTATTAAGGGAAGATGGAGCAGCAATCAACTTTCCAAAGGGGTGTTTCTTGGCTTTGTGTTTTGGCAAGATAATGTGGTAAGTTTGAAAATTACTAGGAAGTTATCTGTATGATATTAATTGCATATTGCATTCTCTTAAAAACCAAAGTCCGCCAGCTTACCTTGCAGGTTTCTTTCAGTTTTAGAAATTAAAAGAAGCTTTTTCTCATGCGCCTGGGCAACACAGCTGATTCCAGTAGACGTTTATTCATAATAAAATGATCTTCTTGGTGTGTTAAGCCTTCCACTGCTCTTGTCCCCGGTGAAATGATACAGCTGCATATTTTGAACATGTAGTCACAAAATGGCTTGGGCTGTCCTATCCCTCTAGATACAGACATAGGTATACATCTATTGAAAAACAACCATTCCAGAAGTTTATGAACAAATCCCAACCACAGATTTAGATTCAGGCCTAAATCTAAACTCCCTGAGAGCAAGGCAGGCAGCAGTAGAGGCACCAGGTGAGTCTCCTTCAGGATGGCATTCCATACTTGTAGTTTCTCTGACTTTTCACACATACATTTATTTTGTCATTGATGCAAATATTTTTTAAACATGAACCAGTTTCTTGCTCATAGTGCTGTAGATGGAGGAATCTGAAGTTTGCAGGAAGCATGTGGAATCAGATGCTCCTTTAGCAACTCGGGCTCCAAGCCATTGATGACTGTAAATTCAATACTAAACTTTTAACTGGGCCCAGAATCAGGCTGGAATCTAGTGTACAAAAAGTACTGGCTTCACCTGATCATAACAACTACTCTCAAACCTGTGGCCTGGTAGCAATATTTTGGATACACTTAAGTTTCTGCAGATGGGGACTGCAGCCAAGAAATTAAAAGACGCTTGCTCCTGGAGAGGAAAGCTATGGCAAATCTAGACAGCATACTAAAAAGCAGAGACATCACCCTGACAACAAAAGTGCATATAGTCAAGGCTATGTTTTTCCCAGGTGCAATGTATGGCTGTGAAAGCTGGACCATAAGGAAGGCTGAGTGCCGAAGAATTGAGGCCTTTGAATTGTGGTGCTGGAGGAGACTCCTGCGAGTCCCTTGGACCACAAGGTGATCAAACCAGTCAGTCTTCGAGGAGACCAACCCTGACTGCTCTTTAGAAGGCCAGATACTGAAGATGAAACTCAAATACTTTGGCCACCTGATGAGAAGGAAGGACTCCCTGGAGAAGAGCCTAATGCTGGGAACGATTGAGGGCAAAAGAAGAAGGGGACGGCAGAGAATGGGGTAGCTGGATGGAGTAAATGAAGCAGTTGGCATGAGCTTAGGTGGAATCCGGGCGATGGTGGATGACAGGAAGGCCTGGAGGAATGTTGTCCATGGTGTCGCGAGGGGTCGGACGTGACTTCGTGACTAGCAGCAACATTCCAGATCATGACTGATGAAAGCAGAGAACTCCTCCTGGTCTTTACTTTTTCTAAGAAGGGTTGCCCAACAGTGGGAAGAGGAGTCTGGAGGGGAGGGGAGGGGAGGGGAGGGGAGGGGAGGCTGGTTTTTCTCAGAGCAGTTGTTGCTAACAAATGCCCAGTTAAGTTCCCCCGCATTCACAGACAACAACAGTTGTGATGAATTTACATGCATAGTGTAAATTCAAAGTTTCAGATATAAATGAGCATTCCAATCTGTCTGGCAAACACAATTGGTTTCAGCTCTAAAGGTAAATTAGTAATTCAAATAGTAATATGTAAAGGCTTTAAGAGATCATATCAGAATACACTGAAGCAGAAAATAAGAAATATTTTGTTCTGCCAGTCTGTATATATAATAAGACATGCCTGTTTACAATTGTGATATGATTCTGAAAAGAAATCAGGAGTATAGATAGTAAATCACATTGTGTTTTAATGGAATTGTGTGTCATTCCACCAGGGAATCTTGGTGGAGATTTTTATCATAAGAATGTCATTTTTTCCTCCTTGCTTTCCAACATCAAAAAAGATTGTGGGTAGCTATAACAGATTCCCAAGCACCACGTAATTTCCAGGATATATGACTGAAATGGAAATACTTCATATATTTTAGGTTAAATACTTAATCAGGTTTTATCCTACATTCAGGAACAGGGCTGTACTTGGACCCTCAAACATGTATTCTCATACATAATATGGTTTTTCTCATGTGTTGTATTTTCCTCATGAGAAGGTACCATATGCTAAGTACCATTGCTAAGTAATGCAAACAAAACCCAACCCAACCCAGATCAGCTCTAAATATGCTTTGTTGCACATGCCTTGTGTCTGGAGACGTTGATCAGGGATGTTTTTTTGCAAGCAAAACTTTGAGTTGGTTGTAGTTCTCCAAATTCCACCCCAAAGCTCATCCTACCTTGTGCTCACATCAGATCATGTTCCATGCATTTCTCTTTCCACTTTTTCCCAAATGTACACATCAGCTGTGAAATGCACATTCTCCTCCCACTAATTTTGCATGCATTTTACAAAAGTACACATTTTTCCGCATACCTTTTTGAAATGTATGGAAGCAGTTGGCCACACACACACAGATATAGGTAGGTAGGTAGGTAGGTAGATGATAGATAAATATGGCGGGGGGACCCTAAATCATATTGCATGCTTGGATATAAATAAACTGATTGCAGATCGCATTTGAATCTGTGCTTGGTCTGGGAAGTGCGAACTGTATAAATCTTGATCAAAACATAAAAACTGAAAAGAATGGTTCAGACATTCCTAAAGCAGACATTCATCTCCATTGGATCCACTCTAGTTAGTGGAGACTGGATGACCACCAGAAAACTGAATGACCACTCGGCCCTGGCCTAGCACTGAGGCAGGAGACAAGCAACTGGGGTTCAGCTCAGCTGGAAGCAGAGAGCCAAGGTGCAGGGGGGTGGGGGGCACTAGGCACAGCCTCAGACAGGAGGTTCAGGAAGAATGTGCCAAAGGAGCCAAGGCAAATGTGGTGTCAGGGCCAGGCGGAAAGCTGAGATTCTAAGGCAACGATAGAGGGCTGGAGAGGCCAGAAGTAAATATGAGGTTCAAGGCAGGCGAAGGTCACAATCTCAAGCAGCTTTCAGGCAACTTATGCAGGCAGAGTCCTCACGCTTCGCTTAAGACTGTCTTGGCTACCAGGCAGTTGCAGGCCAAGCTTCTCCTAGTGGGTGAGGAAAGTCAGGTGGCAGTGCTCAAGTGGCAAGGACAACCAGCTCTCCAGGTGGAGCGACACCCTGAAAGGAAACCTTTTCCTAAAGATCGAGTCGGCTCAGCTTTTGTGATGTTGTGATGAAGAGGGGACACACTCATGCACATTGTCCTTAGATGAAAGGCATTTTTAAAAAATAAAGCAATACATTGTAGTATTACATTTGTGGAATAGTGGTTGGACTGTCAGGCTGGATTTCAGGAGATCTGGGTTCTAGTCCCCACTCAGCTAGGAAGCTCGCTGGGTGACCCTGGGGCAGGGACAGACTTTCAGCCTAACTTGCCACACAAGGTTCTTGGAGAGGATGGGATTCCTTGTGGCTGCTTCCCAGGACTCCAGTCTACCCTGAGTCTGTGGTCTGTGGGGTGCTCACCAGGAATCAGGCCGCACACACTGCACAGGCAGTGTCCCTCTTCCGTGTGAGCCTCAGCAGCTGTGGTTGCTACAATCGCAGTATGCAAGAGGATGCCCCGAGCATTCCTGGAGAGCGCCACACAACTGCTACGAGCAGCAGCCTCTCTCTGCCACGTATGCCACTTGGGGCAGCCGTTCGGGCTGCCGCACTGGAGGTGGAAGAGGGCTGGTCATGCGTGGCTCACCAGGAAGGGAGCTCCACATGACCACCGCATCAGCAGCATCCCGCTTCTGCACCACCCGCCGTTGCACTGCTGCACGTGGCACGAAGGAAGGCGCCTGCCGCACATCTTTGTTCTGCGAGTGCTCGTGGGCCTTGGCTTGGCACACTTTGCGAGACTGGGCCAAGCAGGAAAGGAAATCCCCGAATACTGGAGGGATGGCTTCCACCGGGGCTTGTTCCAACCCTAGAAGAACTGTGTGGGACGGGCAGGGATTGGAGCACCCACTCCTGGATGCCTACTGCGTCTGGCCCAGACTCGCCCAGCAGGCCTCCTGCCTGAGTGGGACTAGAACCCAGGACTCACTCTAACTGCTGCCCTGCCCTGCCCTGTGTTCCCTAAGCTCGCCTGCTGGCCTCGGGGGCAGTGCAAGATGCTGTCCTCCCATGACCATGCAAATAAAATTCGTTAACTTCCACTCCAGTTGGCCTGTATGTGTGGCATTGGGAAGGGCCTGCTGCAGGCAGAAAAATATCTGGGGCCTGTCCCGACCACCCCACCTTCATGTTATTTGGCAAAGGCAGCAGCTTGGGGAGAGTGCCTGTGATTGTGAGTGTCATGTGATCCCCCTCCCCTTGGCCCATCTCCTGGAAAGGCTGTAGGAGAAAGCTTGCTTTAAATTTCTCAGAGGAGAGAAGTTCTGAATGAAGAAAGGTGCAGCAGGGTGGGGAGAGGGAGTCCATCTTGTTCTTTCACTTGTTCTGCAGGGTTGATAACTGGAGGGGAAGAAAATCTTGTAAGTATCCGTTCAACAGAGCTTCCAAATGGAGTCACTTCACAAAACATAGTTCCTCCATTTCAGTCGAAACCAAGCCATGGCTTCAGTGAGAACTTGGGGACTTTATGCGAAAACATTCTAAAATAATACCACCCCCAGCCCTCCCCCCACTGCCAAATGGTACAGCATTTCTCTGGAGTCTTACTCCGTTACTTTTTGTCTGGTCTAGATTAACCAATTAAACATTCAAGAAATATCATTGTTTGTCCCATAAACTATGTGGACTGAGCTGTTTGAATAGCTGGAATCCATAAACCCACCTATGTAATATAAGACCTGAGTCCTGTTTTTACCTATCCTTTTTATAGGATTAACAGAGAACTGGCAAGAAAACATCGCAGCATTGATAGGCGTTTCCAGCTGGGGTTGATTAAAGGCTGTGGGCTAACGCAGTAATGCTTTGTGCTAGCACAACAGTTTAACAAAGTCTACTCCTACAATACAAATCCCCTCACCTTCTGCCTCTGGAGCCCTGTCAGAAAGGAAGAAGGTAATTTTGTTGTTGATCCAATGAACCCCAGGCTTCAGTCTGTGCTAGACACTTTGTCCTTTGTCTCAGTGAATGTGACCAATATTTGGTCAATCACTCCATTTGAAAACAAAGGAAGAAATAATGCTGATGATGGATTTTTAGTACTTTGCACAAAACCCTTAACTTGGGCTACAGTCTGACGTATACATACAAAAGAATAAATTTTGTACTGAAACATCTGCACTGGTGGTCAATTGTTTTCCAAGTTCAGTTCTACATTGGTGTTACCCCTTAATGCTCTAAATGGCTTAGGACCTGCCTGTCTGCAGGACCACTTATCTCACTGTGCATCTGCTCAGTTATTAAGTTCAGCAGGGGAGGCCCTTTTGAAAAATCCTTGCTTACGCAGAGATACTTTTCTGGCATCCAAGAAAGGGCCCTCTCCTGTGTTACTCCCAAACTCTGGAATCTGCTCCCTTTAAAATGAAGACTGGTTCCCACCCTCTCTGCATTCAGCAGGTGAAAACACATCTTTTAAACTTCTTCTTCTTGTTATGGGGATTTAAAATATAATAATTAGTATTTTATTATCTGTATGGCCTTTCTTTATGGCCTTTTGGAGCACTTGTGAATTGCCTTGGTCTTAGAAAGACAGCATAGAAATACCATAAATACATAGATGACCACAGCAGTAGGTTACTTCTGAACTAGCATGCATGTTAGGAAGGTGATCATGATAGGACTGAATAGTTGCTTATCATTTTATCTCTGTGTGATATACTTTGGTATAAAGATTCTTTTGGGGGGGAAAAGGAACCCGTTGGATGTCAACAGTCTTCAGTATCGTAGTGAAACAGTCCTGTGAATTTTGATGACATGGCCAGAGCTCTACTGCCTGAAAAGCCCTTTCATCTTAGAGCTACAAGGGAGAAACAGAAGCTGTCTTGCTACCATGATGGTCGGACGGTGCTGCTTCACACCTGGAGGGGAGGGAAGAAAGGCTGAATGCATCTACATGTGCAATATAAGGAACTGGTTCAGATGAAAAATAGTTTGCACTTACCATAGTCTAGAATCCCACCACATTGCATTTCCAATACAGGTGAACCATGGTTAGTGTGGTTTTAATTTTCTCCTTTTGAGAATTCCCAAATTCTCTCCCAAATAGTGGATCCAGGATATAAATAATCCGAGAAAGGAGGTTGCACAAGGTTATCATGTGCTGATTTCCAAATGAAAAGCATAAGAAGTGTTTTAGTTTACAAATCTATGTAGCCCAAAACACTGGCATGTGTGTGCGTATGAGCACGCACGCACGCGCACACACATACACGCAGTCACACCATAAAAAGCAATATGAGCCATATAAAAATCATGCTATAACAATCACATAGACCATCACAGTGACATATCCATCACATAGCACAACAATCCATAGATAGCAATGTAGGAGCAAACATGACAAGTACAAGTTTAGCTGATAAAATACACTTTCCCACTAAAAGTGGCTCAGCCTGACAAACTAAAATTGCTTGCTGGGATACAAAAGGTCTTCATAACCTGGTGGAGGCAATCAAAGATGAAAGTCCAATTTTGCACACAAATGTCCTAGAAAGCCAGTCATAAACAATGTTTATTGCATTTATCACTAAAAATGTAGGACACAGCAATCCACACAAAATATATTGCAAGACTCCTTTTTGTTTGCTTGTCTATTATACAGGACATCCAAAGTTGTTTTATTTGACTTTTTGCCTATGAACCTTTATGGATAAAGCCAGCAAAGAAAGACATATTTCATTTATTTTATTTGGTAAATATGTGTTTGATTTTTATCTTAATTTGCATGTTCAGAATAGGCATATTCCCTCCTATATAGGTGGGCAAGTTTATACTCAGACCCTATTTGTTGCTTCAGAAAATGTCCTAGTTCGGCTTAGACCAATTTGGAGGCCATCCATTTTGGGTCGCCTACTGATTCAAGATTTGGAAATGCAAGGCTTTGTTCCTTGCATTGACAACGACAACTACTGTATTACATTTATATCCTGTCTTTTTCCCTCTTGAGAGGAATTCCAGGAATCAAAATAATAGGAAGTCAGAAACACCAATCACTTTCCTTTTTCTCAGATGAAAATGAAATTTGCAGGCATAATAGCTCCTCAGGAACTTGCGCTGATTGCGCAAATGGGTTTGCCGAACATGCGTGGACTGCCTCACAGATCTCTTTGGCAGACTAGGCCAACCACAAGAGGAAGCCTGTGGATGCTCAGAGGGACAGTTTCCCGCAAGTTTGTTCCAGTCTTAGTCAGAATAATGTCCATATCATACCCCCATCCTTGCTTTACCCAGAGCATGGAGGCCACTGGCAAAGTATGGCCTACGGTTAGAAGGTGGACCAGTTAACTGTTCAACCCCAGTCCTCCCCATATCGTTGCTCAGAGAAATGAGTGCAACAGGTGCTATTTTGGGAGATGCGGTGCCTGCCTTTCTGAAGCTTCTTGCTAAGTCCAGCTCTGGCCCTGATTAATTCTGAGGGAAGCCTGCTTTGCCTCATAAAGCACCCTCAATAGTCCAAGGACCCCGGTTTGGCTCAGGCTTTGTCCATACCTAATCCATACCTAATGCTTCTTCCCTCATCTCATCACAGCCTCTGCCAGCTGCTGTTATTACCCAGGCCCAGCTCAAAGTGTTCATGCCAACATATAAAGCCCTAAACAGCTCAAGACCAGCACCATAGCTAAAGGAACGTCTGTCTCCGTATATCTCTACCAGACCACTTAGATCTTCAAAGATGAACTGAGGGGGAAATTGACAAGAAAAAGGGTCCTCTCCTCTATTGTCCCTCATCTCTGGAATTCTCTGCCTAAAGAGGGGAGATTGGCACCCACATTATTCTGTTTGCACACCAAGTAAAGCCTTTTTTAATTTAGACTTGCTTTTAGAATTACAGTTTTCTTGTGCTATCCTTGCTGCTGGTTTTATTCTTGGTTATATTGTCTCTGTGTTTCATCCCTTATATTAATTGGATTTTATGTGGTTTTAGATGTTACAATTTTTTATTGTTATTATTATGGTTATGTCGTGTTGCTGTTCCTGTTTTCCTGTGAGCCGCCCAGACATCCTCCGGGCTATGGGGCAACATACAAATACAATGCATAAATAAATAAAATGAAAGCAAAGCCAGCCTTGGGAGATGCTGCTACTCTTTCCACCTCAATTTAACTTGGCACAGTTAATTTCCTCACATGAAAATAGTAGAAACCGTCAGATGCTGTTTATGTAGCACCATCCATATAGAAAAGTGATAACAAGAAGTCCCAGCCCTGAGGATGACCCATGTGCATATTTTAGAGACAGGCAACCTAACATGTTTTTAACTAGAGCTCTTGCATTCCCTGGGTTCCAGACCGCAAGGCCAATGATCAAGGATTGTGGAATAGGGTATCCAAGATACCTGGAGACTACCTCTGTGCTTTACAAAAGCTCTCTGCAGTGGCGCCCCAGCTACGGAATGCCCTTACCAGAGAGGCCCACCTGGCGCCGTCATTATATGCTTTTCATAACCAGGTCAAGACCTTTTTATTTACCCAATATTTGAATGTTTACTAGCTTTTAATTATTTTTATTTCAGTTGTGGGTTATTTAGTTTAATTATTGTTGGGATATTTATGATAGGATGATATTTATATTTTTACTGTTGTATTTATTGATTTGGTTGTGAGCCATCCAGAGACTTAGATGGATTGGACGGCCCAGAAATATCCCAAATAAATAAATACAGAAATGTCCCTTCCTTGAGGATCTTTCCATCTAAGATTAACAGCAGAGAACTTTATGGTATATTTGCAAAGGGAAGGCAAATAAAGGCCAGGAGAAGCGTGGCAAAGAGCAAAGGGATGGATGAATGCAAATCTGGACTTAATTGCAGATAGACATGAGACCTACTTCCCCGGGAATAAATCCCACTGAAATCAAATGAGTAGACACACGGAGGAGCTGAAGAACCTAAGGCAAGAGACCCTGTGCAAAAGGTGGGTTTCAAAGAGGCATAAAAACACAACTCCTTCCAAATAGGCTGCATTGCTGTTTGCCTGACACTGCATACCCGATTGTTCAAAAAATAGTTTTGTGCAATTTAACTTCCTATTGAGGCCCCTAAATTACTGATATTATGCACTTGGTTTCACAACAAACTTAATGAATAGTTCTGACAATCTACAAGTGTAGCCACTGCAAACACACAGGCCAGATGGAATCGCAGATTACAGAATTTTCCAATTGGCCTGCAATTTTCTGGCACCTGGTGCTTCATTGCTTTGATATTATGTATTACGTTTAGAGCTGCAACCTCTCCTGACAGCTGAATCTGGACTTGAAAAACTCAATTTGAAAAGAAAAAGCTGCCCGGAACTGAGCCATTCTGATTCCTACGCACAGTTGATCTCTGAGAATGGGAGTACTGTAAGCCAGACTTTGGGGGATTTAAATTAGCCCATTGCGTGGTGCTGCCTTCTGCCGACAAGCATCTAGGAAAAGGAGACGAAATAGACACCAAACCTAGGAGGAGAAAGGCAAAAAAATCTATGAAAATAAAAACATGAGAAAATTTCACTTTTAATAATGTAATAAGGAGAAAGACAAAAGAACCACGCAGTCTAACTGCACTCAGCAAAACAAATGAAAACTGGTATCATGCAACCTTTCCTGCCAATTCAATGTCTATTCATTTTATTTTGGAGTTCAAATGGAAGATTAAGTTTTTAACTACATTATAAGTAAGCTACCAAGGCTGAAAACTGCTCAGTAAAGAAAAGATTAGCTGAACCATCGCTGGCCATAAAGATATTGGACTCTGAGCTACAGATCGAGAAGAAATGATCTAATTAATGAGGGGAAGACACTGAAGGCAGTCAGAGTTGTTGTTGTTAGTTCCGAAGTTGTGTCCAACCCATCACGACCCCATGGACAACATTCCTCCAGGCCTTCCTGTCCTCCACCATCCCCCGGAGTCCACTTAAGCTCACACCAACTGCTTCAGTGACTCCATCCAGCCACCTCATCCTCTGCCGTCCCCTTCTTCTTTGGCCATCTATTGTTCCCAGCATTAGGCTCTTCTCAGAGAGTCATTTATTCTCATTAGGTGGCCAAAGTATTTGAGTTGCATCTTCAGTATCTGGCCTTCTAAAGAGCAGTCAGGGTTGATCTCCTCTAGGACTGACCGGTTTCTTCGGTGCTCAGCCTTCCTTATGGTCCAGCTTTCATAGGCATACATTGCAACTGGGAAAACCATAGCCTCGACTATATGCATTTTTGTTGGCAGGGTGATGTCTCTGCTTTTTAGTATGCTGTCTAGATTTGCCATAGCTTTCGTCCCAAGGAGCAAGCGTCTTTTAATTTCTTGACTGCATTCCCCATCTGTGATGATCTTGGAGCCCAGGAAAATAAAATCTGTCACTGCCTCCATTTCTTCCCCATCTATTTGCCAGGAAGCGAGAGGACCGGATGCTATGATCTTCATTTTCTTAATCTTGAGTTTCAAGCCAGCTTTTGCGCTCTCCTCCTTCACCCGCATCAAAAGGCTCTTTAGTTCCTCTTCACTTTCTGCCATGAGAGTGGTATCATCTGCATATCTGAGGTTGTTGATATTTCTCCCAGCAATCTTAATTCCAACTGGTGATTCATCTAGCCCCGCCTTTCTCATGATGCGCTCTGCATATAAGTTAAATAGGCAGGGCAAAAGTATACAACCTTGCCGTACCCCTTTCCCAATTTTGAACCAATCAATGGTTCCGTGTCCAGTTCTCACTGTTGCTTCTTGACCTGCATATAGGTTTCTCAAGAGACAAATAAGATGGTCTGGTACTCCCATCTTTTTAAGAACTTGCCACAATTTGTTGTGATCCACACAATCAAAAGCTTTAGCATAGTCAATGAAGCAGAAGTAGATGTTTTCCTGGAACTCCATAGCTTTCTCCATGATCCAGCATATGTTGGCAATTTGATCTCTAGTTCCTCTCCCTCTTCAAAATCCTGCAAGCTAGGCTCCAGCA
>NW_025335269.1:32814353-32876517 GCF_004798865.1 Varanus komodoensis
TGCCACAATTTGTTGTGATCCACACAATCAAAAGCTTTAGCATAGTCAATGAAGCAGAAGTAGATGTTTTCCTGGAACTCCATAGCTTTCTCCATGATCCAGCATATGTTGGCAATTTGATCTCTAGTTCCTCTCCCTCTTCAAAATCCTGCCTGTACTTCTGGTAGTTCTCGGTCCACATACTGCTGGAGCCTAGCTTGTAGGATTTTGAGCATCACTTTGCTAGCATGTGAAATAAGTGCAATGGTGCAATAGTTTGAACATTCTTTGGCATTGCCCTTCTTTGGGATGGGAATGTAAACTGACCTTTTCCAATCCTGTGGCCACTGTTTTCCAAGTTTGCTGGCATATTGAGTGTAGCACTTTTACTGCATCATCTTTTAAGATTTTGAATAGCTCAGCTGGAAAACTGTCACCTCCACTAGCTTTGTTGTTGCTCAGACTTCCTAAGGCCCATGGGACTTCACATTCCAGGATGTCTGGCTCAAGGTCAGTGACCACCCCATCGTGGTTATCAGGGACGTCAAGCTCTTTCTTGTATAGTTCCTCTGTGCAATCTTGCCACCTCAATCTCTTCTGCTTCTATTAGGTCCCTGCCATTTTGGTCCTTTATCATGCCCATCCTTGGCATGAAACATTCCCTTCATATCTCCAATTTTCTTGAAGAGGTCTCTGGTCCTCTCTATTCTATTGTTTTCTTCTATTTCTTTGCACTGTTCATTTAAGAAGGCATTCTTATCTCTTCTAGCTATTCTCTGGAATTCTGCATTCAATTGGGAGTATCTTTCTCTTTCTCCCTTGCCTTTCGCTTCCCTTCTTTCCTCAGCTATTTGTAAAGCTTCCTCAGACAGCCATTTTGCTTTCTTGTGTTTCTTTTTCTTTGGGATGGTTTTAGTTGCTACCTCTTGTACAATTTGGTGAACCTCCGTCCATAGTTCTTCAGGCACTCTGTCTATCAGGTCTAATTCCTTAAATCTATTTGTCACCTCTACTGTATATTCATCAGGGATATGATTCAGGTCATACCTGAGTGGCCTAGTGCTTTGAGCCCACTGGCATTCTCTCACCACTTGCCTCAATTCTCATTCCTATTCACATGCGCAATTGCTGCCCGCTTTGCATGAACAGGAAACTGCAGCAAGCAAATGGGAGTCTTCTGCAAATATCCACAAATTTGTGCAAATTTTCTCCACAGATCAATGCAAGGGTGATGGAGGGAATGTGTAGAAATTAGCAAGTGGGAATCAGGAATGAGATGAATGTGAGTACATATTTGATAATTAGTGAATACTTTGGCTTGCATTTGAAGCTTCAAATGGGGCAGGCATGCAAAACAGAAATGAGGAAAATAGAAGTTCTCATGTATTTTCCCCCATCACAGTTGCTGCTAGATTTGAGAGGGGCCCAGGGGAGCCACAACTGTCCCTCTTTCTTCTTAAAACCATCCCTGGCAGTCATACCCCACTCCCTCCTTCTTCTTAAAATACCTGGAAAGAGTGTTTCCTTCTCCGCTCACCTTCCTCCACCTAGCCCAGCCGGTCCTGCTGGCAAAAGGAGGCCTCGCTGCAGCTGGCCAGGTAAACCTGCAGGCAAAGACGCAGGGCTTCCAGCCTCCCCTGCTCCCCTTGTGGGTGTGAAGAGGGGGAAAGCCCAGGTGGAGCTTATACTGTTGGATCTTGACGATTCGTTGGGCGAGCACGATCCAGAGTGCCCTCTGCTCTTTCTACCCCAGTGCATGGCTGTGGGCCTGGCTGCTGGGTAGGGTGCACAGTTATTCATTGTGGAAGAGAGGGCAGCAGTCTGCACAGCATGGCATAGACACGCCTGGTCAGAGGTGCCCATTTGGAAGCAAGCGGTACAATTGAAATGGAAATACGGCCCACCTCCCCACAGGGGAGGGAGCTGTGGAGGTGACCTGCTCTGGCACATTCAGCTGTCCAGCTGCAGCACGGGCGATGTCCAGCTTCAAGGCTTGTGGCCTCTCTGTGTGATTCTTTCCCTTTCAAGCAGATTTATGCTGAGCACCTCTTTGAAGAGAGATCACCTTCAAACCGAGAACTGACCTCTCCGCCAGCTGTAAAGTAGGACACTGGTCTGCTCTACTGCTGGATAGCAGCCTCTGTAACTTCACGAAAGTTTGGAGATAACAGCTTTCCGGGAGTAGCATATTCCTGCTTTACAGCTATGTGCTGGTATTTCCAAGGAGCCTTATAAATCTGGCGAGCTTAAAGGTGCTTTAATGGTTGAAGCAGTCTATTTCTTAAGCCACAAACCCAAATACAACCTGCACTGAACTTTGGCCTGCCACTTGACAACACATTTCCTTTCACTGTTCCAGACAGGGAGATGAAGCAGGAGGTCACCCTGACCCTGATGGGCCATCCAGTGGGCTGTTGAGGTGCAACTCATTAAACATGGAGCTCACAGCTGTTCATAACCTTGTGTGTGGCTCCTCTGGAGGAAGTTCTTCGGTAGAAAATGCAACCCATATAAAGTTCCTCCCTCCCATTAGAGGCACAGGAACTCCTGCTGGTGTTGGAAACTGGCAAGCCAAGAAGAGTGTTCTTAAACTGTATGGAATTGCTGCCCTCCCTCTCGTTGCTTATGCTGCTTTCTGAGACATGCACACCCAGCAGCTCCACCAGCCAGTTTCCACACACGGGAAAGCGAGAGAGGACTGGATTGTCTCGGTGCCTTTCTTTCCTAGTCCCATTGGGAAGGTTGGGCACTAAGGACGCAGGAGTCATCACCCACAAATCTGCTGCAGAGATGCATGGGTCCATGGAGAGGGGCATTCCATCTGATTGAATGGTGGCTGGCTGAGGAGTGCCCCATCTGCTTTGGTGTCCTCTCCCACCCTGAAATGTTGTGTTGCATGCCCTCAGGTGCTCTGAAAGCCCCAGGAAGGCTTTCCCTACCATGTGAAGATCACTGGCTTTAATGCATCCCAGCAAAAGTCTGTGCGTTTTAAGAGCCCATCTACAAAGCATTTGAGGAGGAGAGCCTAGAATGAAGCTGGCTTGGTGCCACTGAAGTCAATACAACCAAATCATCTTCAAGCTGCCTATAGAGGGCATTGACAGTTTCTCCGAGTTTATTCCCAGAGTGCAGCGAGTACAGATCGAGACTCCCACGAGCTGCAGCTCCACTTGACCCTCTCTGTTATTCTGAAAGAGCAGGTGCTTGGAAAATGAACAACAGGGAACCCAACCTACTTATGACTGTTCATGCGCTTCTGGGGGGTATATAACAGATTGCCTCTATCACTCCTGACCTTACATTTCTTTGTCAAACATATCAATCACTCCTCTCTAACCTTTAATGCAAAAGGCTAAAGTTGTTTACTGCAGCCGTTCATGTACGCACGGCAAGGACATCGCCTACCCTGCGTGCCGTTCCAGGCGGGATGCATTTTACTCCCATCTGAATAGATGCCTCCTTATACCTGAATGGGTGTTTCTGTGCACGCCTGTCTGAGTGTGCGCATGTGTGTGATCTATTTCGCGAGAAGGTCAGGCGTTGCCAGGAAGGTTAAATGTAAAAGTCCGCAGTATTTGGCAGCGATTTATGTGGAAATGGATACAGGTCTGTAGAGCTCTCAGCCTGATTAAATAAAGGGTGCCCTGGGAATAGAGCACTAGTATGTGCCTACTTGGGTAAATGAAAGTACTGCATTAGAATGCAGCTTTAGGGTCTAATTTAAAAATATAATTCATAGCCGAGCAGAAGCCTTTAAAATATTGGCAGATGTCTTTATACTGTTATTTTATACAGAGGACAAAGTGGATTAAAGATAACTGTAATCCAAATAATGGTTCTGTTTCATTATTTTCACTTCTGTTTTATTTCCTTTACAGAAATTTAATTTAGAGTGGTGCGTGAGAGAGAGAGAGAGAGAGAGAGAGAGAGAGAGAGAGAGAGAGAGAGAATTTCTGGAAGATGTTCTTAAACATATGAAGACCTTTCCAGGCATGCTGATATCACAGCTTTGAAACAGCAGAAGCAAACCCCTGTGTGCTTCGTGGAGCTGAGGTGAAGCAAATACTGTGGCCTTTTTTTCCAAAAGGCACTTACATAATTGGGAACTTTAATGTTATTCCCAATCTCACTGTTTTGTCAAGGTGATTAGGCTGAATTAATTACTCTCCACTCAAAAGTTCTCGACTTTTATTATAGCCCATTGCTGAAGGACAGAAAAGCTGTTATTGCCTCTGCTTCACTTTTTAATTCTTCCCCAATGACACTCAGGCTGGTGTAAAGTTTTTTTTTTTTTAAGCTTGGTTTTTTGCTGTTCCCCATACTGCATCAGGCTGACACACAACAAGCATCGTAGAAGATGCTTCTTTTAAAATCAAGATTCGTATGAATCAGTTCAGTGCAAAATAAAATTAAAGATGACAGCTGGTGATCCCAGGACTTAGAACAGACCTTTCTGTGGGGCAATACTCCCCAAAGCTGAGTTGCTGGTATGCCATCATCAGGGTTCCCAGATATTTCATGTCTGTGTACAATGGGCAACACTCCTTCTCTGCTCTTGAGACAGAAGTGTTCAAGGGATATGCAAAACAGCCAGCATCCCCGTGGGGTGCAACAGCTGACATTGATTTCATTGCGCATAATTGTGTACACACTACCAGCACAACATCGGTAGCCGTGGCTGGCACACTGATGTTCCCCAGGAAACGCGTCACACTGGCACTGTGCTACACAGAGCTCGTGCTAACACAGTTCACATTAGCAGTCCTGCTCCATTGGATGCCACCCCATGCCGCTTCCACCCATGTGACTAACATCGCGTGAGTTCACGGTGTGCCATTTCCATCGGAAACGGCAAGTCTGCATTTAAAGATGCATTTGGAAATGTTTTCCTCTCCAAATGCACATTTCGAAGCTTCTTGGTCTGAAAAACAATCAGCACGACTCAGTCACTGTTGTGCTTTGCAGATGCGTGCACGTCTGTAAAGACGCCGACAAGGCTTCTGAATGGAGTGTGGCAGCTTGCGTGAATCGCTCTGGCATGAACTACCTTTAGCGCACTGACCGAAAGGACAAATCTTCTCATTTCTGCTCCATACAAATGACAAAGGGCAATCATTTGGATGTACCCGCTATCTCCATTAACATGCTTTTCCGTAAAAAGAACATGGAATGAACGCAAAGGCCAGCTGTCCTGCTTTATTAAGAACAGCTCAGAGTTTCTGTTTGCCTTCTGGCAAGATTTGGGAGACCCCCTTTGGAACTCAGTGTGCCCCATCAGGGTGCAGCCTCCTCTGAGAAGTTCTTGGCAGGAGAAGGAATCTCAACCCTGTGCACCAAGCCCAGCCCACCTGGGTCCAAATTCCGTCCCATGACAGCACCTTTTTTTCCTTGCCACACTTGTTTCCCTGCCTGCTGATTGGCTGGGGTGTTCCCCCACCCCTATTTTAAAGACCAAGCGCATCTCCTCCAGCTTAGTTACCAGCAAGAAGAGCTTTAGGCCCAAATATGTGGGTAGTTTTGTTTAATTGACCCAGTTCCTTTTCCCATTGATCCTGCCCTCCCCTGGAATAAGCCCTGGATTGCACCTCCAACATGGAATTCATAGGCTCATTGCCCTAGACTGTGTGCTGAATCTATGATGGAGTATGTCATGCCTCACTGGAGGAGGCCTCCTCCGGGGAACTGGAGCTCCCAGGGCTGGATGATGCCATGGAGCCACCTAGCCTGAACCCCAACCCGTGGGGCTGCTCCTGGAGAAATGGAGGGATTCTGCTTCTGAGGCCAAGCCACCACCCAGGCCCAGGAAGGCAAGCCAGTAGCACTTCTTTAAGAGAAAGATTGTGCAAGAGGAGAGAACTCCTTGGGAACAAGGGCTGCAGTGTCCTGCAACTTGCCTTGGGAAGGGCTCCGGGAATGCAAACCTGTATTCTCAGTCCAGCTTTTGCTGGCAACAGCGCTGTCCCCATTCCAATATCTTGTACCCTGGCTCTGTTTGGACGTTTGTGTTACTGATCTTTGAACTTCCCCCCTGTGTGGCTTTTTAGAGTCTGGTTCTACCTGACAGATATTCCATGCATTTGACTTTGGCCACAGCTTTGGCTTTTCTCTGGAAAATGGATGCTTGCCCAGCTGATCTGTGCTGCACTTTTGCTTGGTTGACTCCCCCACTGCAATCCACTCTGTGCTTGCCTAGCAGGGCACTTAACCTGGCTGGAACCAGGCAGGGTGTGAGAGCTGCAACCTGTGTGTGTTTCCATGCACATGGCCTGCAGTCTTTGTGCTGCACTTGCTGTGGAAGAAGGTGGGCAGGTGTGCAGATTTCCTCTTGGCTTGGAGTACTTCCTAAGTCATGGCCAGGCATGGGAAGAAGTCTGATGAACAGAAACAGAAGAGACACTGATCCTGGGAGGATCATCCCAACCCTAGTTCAGTGTGTTTGAGTTTTTATACCATTCCCCCAGTACACGCTGCTTCAGAAACAAGGGAACGCCAGACCCCTTTGAGTATTTGTTAACTTTTACAGCTGAGGGACCTTCTGGCAGTTATCATTAATGTGAAGGCCATTACAAGGCTGTCCCAGTGTCCTTCTGTCAGGGTATGAAACCATAACATCATAACTCTGCTTGCTGATTGTGTGGCAAAGATGCATTTTTTCCCCAAAAGACTGAGCTTGTTTTTGCAAGTAAGCCTTGCTCTGCCCTCTGGTGTAGATCATGCAAGCTTGCATATCCAAGAGACTAAGGGTGCAATCCTAGACCTGTTTAGCTGGCTGGAACATGTGGACAACTGTAGGACCTTTTTCTAGAGAAGTATGCCTAGAATTGCACTTTGGTGACAAACACAAAGGTCTGGGCTTGGCATGTTGCTTCAGATAAGGCCTGAAGCAGCACATATCCAACAGCTTTGAGATTATTATCGTGCAATGCCGCCTTCTTCAGTGTTATTGCTAGTTGTGAAATCACGTCAGACCCATCACGACCCCGTGAACAACATTCCCCCAGGCCTTCCTGTCCTCCACCATCCCCCGGAGTCCACTCAAGCTCACACCAACTGCCCCAGTGACTCCATCCAGCCACCTCATTCTCTGCCGTCCCCTCCTTCTTTTGCCATCCATCGTTCCAAGCATTAGGCTCTTCTCCAGTGAGTCCTTCCTTCTTGAGTTTCATCTTCAGGATCAGGCCTTCTAAAGAGCAGTCAGGATTGATCTCCTCGAGGACTGACCGGTTTGATCGCCTTGTGGTCCAAGGGACTCGCAGGAGTCTCCTCCAGCACCACAATTCAAAGGCCTCAATTCTTCGGCGCTCAGCCTTCCTTATGGTCCAGCTTTCACAGCCATACATTGCAACTGGGAAAACCATAGCCTTGACTATACGCACTTTTGTCGGCAGGGTGGTGTCTCTGCTTTTTAGCATGCTGTCTAGATTTGCCATAGCTTTCCTCCCCAGGAGCAAGCGTCTTTTAATTTATTTATTTATTTTTAAAATTTGTATGCCATCCGATTACTAACGTCTCTGGACAGCTAACAACATAAATAAATTGATGACCCACTCTAGCTGCAATTAATAAAATACAGTAATACAATTCAGTACTAAAACTTTTTAAAATATTGATTAAATAAAACGGTCTTAACCTTGCGCTGAAAAACATATAATGACGGCACCAGGCGGACCTCTCTGGGGAGCGCATTCCATAGACAGGGCACCACTGCAGAGAAGGCCCTCCTCTGGGTGCTCTGTCTCCTAATATCTTTCACAGAGGGTTCCCGGAGGAGGGCTTCTGTTGCCAATCTCAGGGGGTGGGAGTCTTGGCTTCAGTCACCATCTGTGGTGATCTTGGAGCCCAGGAAATGCCTCTCGCTTGTGAAGGCTTCCTGTTTGAGTTGGCCTAGTATATCTTACTGAGAGCATTCTGGCCTTCCTCAAACTTGCAAAGAAATGTGAAGCTGGCTATCTTTGGTCCTAAAGCAAATGTGGTTCAACATGCATGGTCCTTTGAAGACCTGCCTCTTCCAGCATAAACTTCATGGAGTTCAGTGGAACTTACTTCCCAGTAAATGTGAGTAAGATCGCAGCCCAATGGAACTACAGTAGGAACCAAGCACCAACCAACCTACCTTCTTCAGTCTCTGAAGAGCACCAAAAATCACTTGGTAGTGCACAGAAAGGTGTTTCTTGAAACTTCCAAATCCACGACGAGACTCAGAGGCCCATGGCATAAAATGGCAAGAAGGGAGCATAGAATGAGTTGGATCCAGAGTTGGTTGTACTCAGATTAGGCCAAGTGAAATTCATGAAGCACATTAATCATGATTAGCGTAGGTTCCATTGATTTTAATGGGCCTAGTTTAGGCTTGACTATGTCTGGTTCCAATCCAATGAATGAAGAACACATTTTTCTTTATTTGCTTATTTGATGTTCTGGTAAAAATACTCCATACACACATGGAATGTCCAAACCAAATCTGAGAATGAGACCAGGCATTTTTGAGAAGTAACCCATAGCTCTGGAGAAAGATGATCACTTCTGTAGAAACCCACATAATCCAGACCAGGATTCAGTAACTTTCAGAGTGTGGTGTCATATGCAATTCCCACCACACATCCGAGAACTTCATGTGTATGCAGCCATTTTAGTATTGTTCACAGAGCCATCGTTTTCATGGGAATGCATTAGCATGACAGTGCATGAGAGATAAACAGTGGGTTCAGAGAATAATAGTTTTCAGCTAGCAGCTTCCTATTCTAAAACGTGTTATTGATAAATGCAAAGCACAAGAAGCTGTATACGTAATCACTCAAACATACCTTTGATTTTGTTTTAGCTGGCCACTGCCTGCCTTGTCAGGTTGAAGGGAGTTATTGTTAGACAAATAACAAAAAATACAACTCAGCTGAATTGGAGCAGGACTTGATCCTATTATAGTAGAATTTTGTTTTTATACTTTAATAACAAATATGAATGCCTTATATTTTTCAGCCACTGACATATCCCTTAATTGGAGTTCAGGACTCTTAAAAAAATAAAGCCAATGCCTATTGCAGTGCTTAACCACCCGTCCACTATGTAGAAAGTTTGATAATATTGTTCTAATTAAACACCATTTATTGACGTTCACCTTCATTAAGCCAAATTAGTTTCCTTGGAAACATGCCAATAAATCAGCAGTTCCAATTAAGCATATTCTGTTCAAGCAGAGTATTCTGCCTTCCCAGAACCAGTGACGTTCGTGCTTACAATATCCAGTGAAGCTAGTGACGAAAAAGGTATCTTGGCACATACGTAACGGTCACGGTGCCTGGTGTGGCAGGATTTAAGTGCGCATTAATTGACCAACTCTCCAAACACTCATTGGGAGGTAGGCTAAGTGTTATCACTTTACTTTTTTTTTTTTTTTTAAAGTGGGAAGTTTAAGCACAGCAAAGCTCTCACCTGATGATAATCTGAGCTGATCTGTTGGGCCAGATAGCTCAAAGCAAGGCTTGTCACGCATTCTTCCTCCAGCAAATGCTTACCATGTTGACCCACCTCTTGGAGCATCTGCCACACATTACGAGGGACACTCTGGCATGATTGTTGGGGCGCACAGCTCCTCAGAACCGCTGGCCTCATTGTCATCCTATGTAACCCAAACTGGCCAGAGAGGGTCTTCCTGCCACAGGCTGCAGCAAGGATGCCGACAGATGCTGATGATCATGCTCTAAACATCAAGAGGGACATGGTCACACCACCGGACATCGTGCGGCTCTGTAGGAAGGGTCTTCTAGTGTATCCGTCAGGAATTAGCTTCTTGCCCCTTCCACTGGGACAAGACACCATGGAGGACGGAGCTGCCTAACTGAGTGGGTGGCTGGAGAAGCATTCCTCTGGTTGCCAGCTTCACCCATGCAGCAGTGTCCCCAACAGTTTGGGGAATCCACAACATAGGGAAACCTTCCAGGTGAAGGCAGTTGCTTTGCTGGCACAGGCAAGTCCCTGGCCCATCTGCGTCCCCTGCTTATCCCCTCTGATCTGTGATAAGGGACAACTGCAGCTGCTCTTCTTGGAGGCACATCTGGAATTACACTTCTATTACAAGGAATGGGGGAAATGCTGAATTCTGCAGGAAGGACATCACAGGTATCCCCTTCTCAAATGCAACCAAAACCCGTGTGTGTGTGTGTGTGTGCTTTTAACACAGCCAATTCCTATAAGCCATAGAGAGCAATCCTGTACACATTGCTTCAGAACTAAGTCCCACTGAAGTCAATAAAACTTACTCCCATGTAAGTGTTAAGCATTTTTGAAGTATACATTTGTAACTGAGGTGGTGGTGGTGTGAAACATGGTGGCATGAGAGAAACACTCATGTTTGTGGTTTTAAACCCATCCCTTCCCTGCAGCCTCACCTCCCTCCAGGGTTCTTCTTGTGAGGAAAAAATTGAGCTATGGAAGCCATCTCAGGGCTCCTCACAAGAGGGAAGAAAAGGTAAAGTATCTAAGCAATGTAATAATTATGTACAAATTGACTGTTTTTGTTTAACATATTACTTTAAAATGCTGGTGATCTTGAAAATCGGAGCTATCTGTAATTTCAACCAAGAGGTAAGCATAGTCAGTGAAAAGGTCTTTTTCTGTTAATATATGGTATTATGCATTGTGAGAAGATGGCTCTTAAATCTATCATCGAGATGGTGGTGCAGCCAAAGAAGAAACAGACAAGATGAGACCGTCTCGAAATAGCTACCTATTTTGCCTTGTGAAACAGAGCTAAATGTCAGGGTGGTATAGATTTATGAAAGGAACAATACTCAAAAAACATCTTTTGCCTTCTGCAACTGAACATTTTTATTCTCCCAACAAGGCTTTTGTCATCCTTCCAAGGTGACATGGGCGAGGCATGAAACGTAACAGAACCGTCCTTTAATAATGAGCAACAAGGAATCCACTGCACCAGCATCCTTTGTCACTGAGCTCTTGTCTGGTTTGCCTTTGGCTTACCAATTTTTTTCCTGTCTTATAGTCAGTGACTCAACTTAACTGTAAAGTTACCATAAAGTTACGTGTACAGAAGCTTATTGATTTCAGTGTTTCAATACCTGGACATAAATCTGTCTTGGTTTGCTCCCACTGATTTTAATATCACTTTTCCTCTTCAAACAGATCATATGGAATTTATTTGTATTATGTTTTATTCTACTCTTCTTATTTATTTATGTAAGCCGTCCTGAGGCTCTGCGAAAGGACGGCATATAAATATTCTAAATAAATAAATACGGGTTTGCCACAGGAGTGTTTTGCTGAACCAAAGTGATGTGATGTTTGCTTGGAAGTAAAAGATCTCCCTGCTCTTGGGCTCACCTGAGTACACATGTAGGCAGGCAGGGTTTGCACATGAGAATGAGGCCCTACAGTAGCAGGCTGAAAAGAATCTGCCCTGTAGTACGGCTTGCTCACCAGGCAGTTGCATTGGTAGCGCAATAACCTAGCCGGCTAGCATGGCCCGGTGGTGGGTGTGTTCAGGTGCTCTTCGTGCTGCCTCAGTGCTTGCTGGGTGACTTTGGGTAATGGTGCTTTTGACTACCTTGCAGGGTTGTTGGGAGGATAAAATGGGGCAGCTGTGTGCAACAGCCTGAGCTCCTGACAGGAAAAGCGGGATAAAACTATCATTCATAAATAGTTTACTTTTCATAGAATATAGAATAGTAGTAGAGTTGGAAGGGGCCATGAAGGCCATCGAGTCCAACCCCCTGCTGTTGGAGGACACCACGTTACACCATCCCACTCAGATGGCTGTCCAGTTTCTTTCTGAATGTCTCTAGTGTGGGAGACCCACCGCCTCTCTAGGCAGCTGGTTCCACTGTCGTATTGCTCTGACAGTGAGGAAGTTTTTCCTGATACCTAGGCTGAATCTGGGTCGTCACAGCTTGAATTGATTATTCCATGTCCTGCACTCTGGGATCAGAGATGAGAAGATTATTCCATGTCCTGCACTCTGGGATGAGAAGAGATCTTGACCTTCCTCTTTGTGACAGCCTTCGAGGTACTTATAGAGGGATTTCATGTCCCCCTCAGTCTTCTCTTACTGAAAGGAGTAGTCTTCTTATGGAAAGGCTCTCTTGTGTTCATTTGGGTTGGGGCTGCCCCTGTAATTTTGTTGGGCTAAGATCAAATCAAGCCAGAACATGATCTAGAATCAGAAATGACCAATGCAGCTGTCATCCATCATGAGAAGGCAAGACTTACTGAAGGAGACAAGCATGCTAGGCAAAGCTTCTTTTTTCATTCTTTATTCATGTCAGAAGACCACAGTTAAAATAAGGCATCTTATAAAACATATTATATTAGGGCATATTATCAAGCAAGAAATTTATGGTATAAAATTAAAACATGTACAAGTTAAATGGATCTCTCCCAGAAGCTAGTGACATTAGTGTGTTCTGTCGGGCTGCCATAAGGTCCTCAAATGAGTACTTTCCCTTCAAAGTATAGGCAAAGCAGAAGGCAGGGAAGAAAAGGAAGACAAAATAAGTGGTGGATTGACTCCATGCCGCAAGCCGCAGCCTTGACTTTCCAAGAGCTGAGCAGGGCTGTTAAGGACAGGACCTTCTGGGGAGCTCACACTCATTCAGAGGGTCGCCATAGCTCAGCGTCAACATGACAACCCATAACAACAAGAGTGCTTGTCTTCTGCCACTATGAATTATCATTGTTAACGTTTTTGTTTTAAAATCTGTCAGTTAAATAATGATGGAAAAAATGTATGATTTCCTTTTCCACCCATCCACTTAAGCCCTATCAGATCCCCACGATAGTTTTGTGGTGGGAAATAGCTCTGGTGAGGTTATTGCTTCGGTCTGACCCTCAGTAAATCCCATGCAAAGCAAAATGGAATGCATGACCGATGCCACTGATTAGGCAGGAATGTGCTGTTGCTTTTTAAACTCCCGGCTTGCCTGCTATTACCCACCATTACCCACCATTAGTCAAAACAAGCATGCTAGTCACAGTGATGGGAAGAATCGCCCATTCTTTCTCCTACATACTCATTTTCTTGACTGAGAGAACAGACCCGTTCCTGCTGGGAAAGTAGAAAGGCGTGGTGGGCAGATGGGCACTGGCCCACTGACTCCCCTGCTTTTCCAGGAAAAAAGGAAGGTGGGAAAGCAAAGCTTCTCCATCCACCTGTGCAGTTTTTGTTCCATATAAACTGACCTCGTGCTTTCTTCCTTCAGAAAAGCCTTCACGGATGTCATCACACCAACACTGCCATATTCACCCAGAACTTTCAGACTTCTCTGTGAAAGCACAAAATCACAGCATCTCCACTACCGACCTGATACGCTTACAGGCAGATACAGGTATTTGGCAGAACAGGTTCTCTCGCCACATACCTGCATTCTTTCTTCCACAGAAATGCTGACTAATATTCCCTAGAAAAGTTATTGACCATTGCATTACAATTCCCTCTGTGCTTTTTAATTATTTTTACTTTTTTACCCTCAGCAATCAATCAGAAATTTGCAAATCCCTGAAGAAAATGGCACTAATTTTCTTCCTGTGGAGTTTGCAAATTTTCTATTAACATTCATTTACTGGAGTTTCACTTTCAAAGATACAGTATTTGAGTATGATAATGTCTTAATGTGAAAAGGCTGTGAATATTAAAAAGGTCCCTCTAGGGTGTGTTTCAGTAACATGTTGACAGAAAAGACACTATTGAGTGTAGATTGACAGAAAGTAAGAGTTCGGTTACAAATGCTTTTTTTAAAAAAAAGAGTAATGCCAAGAAACTAACTGAACATAATATTGTTTGGCATTAACCCGATACAGAAAAAATGTCACCATAAATTAAACAATTTCCACTTCTTTCCCTCCAGGACAGGAAAAGAAAAGTAATTAGGTAGCACTTTAACTTGCAAGAACATTAATTACCCTAAGCTATATGTGAAATGTTGCTGTATGCAGATGAGAAATTAATCTATTTCACTATGTAAATGTCCCACACTTGCATGAGTGAGCTGCGTATTAACACTAAACTGAATTTGTAGGGTGGAGATTTTCACAAATATGGTGTGAACACATTCTCTCTTTCGCTCTCTTTTTCCTTTTCCTTTTCCTTCTCTCTCTACCTTTATTTCAACACTTTTTTGGGAAGCTCTTACAAGAGGGTGACATTCTTTCCTGGGAGCTGGAAATCTATTTTCCTAGAGCGTTTCCTTGGCAAGGCACCAGATGGATGCTTCCATCTTGCCATGGGGTGTCTCTCCACTGCCTAGGCAACCGTGCCATGGCGTCTCTTGCTGCAAAGGTGCAGCACAGCAAAAAGGCCTGGGAGTCATTCGTCTGGCTGCCCCCGTAGTGGGGGTGGTTTCCTCTCCTTCACTGAAGGTCACCCTCTGTCCTGAGCCAGGGTCCTTCTCTGGAGAAAACACCCTTCTCTGGAACTCCTTTTTCCAATAGCCTTTATTGCTACATGCCTCTGAGTTCACCCAGAATGAAACGTTGAGCCTTCTTTAACATCCATCATCCCCTTGTGTTTTATACACCTTTGGTGTCTTGCTCCAGGTCATGGGTACCGTGAAATCGTGCTCATCTGCATTCTTCCCATCTTTCACCCAGTTGGACCTCCCACCAGTCCTGGTGCCAAGCAACCAGCACCACCTTCTCATGAGGAGGGACTTCCGCATCCCATAAACTACTGAGCTCTCTACTCCCCTGCTGTGAGATGTGCTCCAAGTCTATTCCAATTTATTGTAAGCTGTCCTGAGATGCTTGTAGGGGACGAGATAGAAAAGCTTTAAATAAGTAAGTCACGGATTGGTAGGCTGGCACTCCTACCAGCCCAAACCGTCAGCCTCTCCTCCTCTCCTCCTATCTCCTCATTCCCATGGGTGGATCAACCCAGGCGCTCTCAGCCAGAACCGCCAACTCCTCCCCCCATATCTTCTCAGATTCCACAGCATCCTCCTCCTCACTCTCTGAGCTCGAGTTCCCACTGAGCTGGGCAGCTGCCACCTTAGCATGATGTGTGTGCACAACACCCACCTCCAGTTGTCATCAGAGGCATCTGGCACACTGGGAAATACGACTGGCAACATCATGGCATTCCAGATCCTACATGACCCTGGACTGGCTGGCATCAATGAGAGAAAGAAGGGAAAAAGTGGCTCTGAAACGAACATTTGTGTATTTATATATGTATTTATAGGCCGCCTATAACTGCCGAGGCCTCCCTAGGTGACTCGGAAGAATGTGGGAAGAGTGCAGCTGCAGGCAAGCCCACACAGAAGTTTAAGAGACAGTTTGTACCCCTTGGGGGAAAAAACAAACCAACCTCGTTTCGCCCTGAAAATGTTCACAGGCAAATGGCTCAGTGTAAGTTAGGGAGCCCAGGCACCTCTCTGACAAAACACCTTGGGCTTCCAGCTCATTTCCAGAGCTCTGACTGTCCCTCTGAAAATATTGCAGGAGGAACATCTCTCACCTTCAAAGGCCAGCTGAAGTTGCCCGGTTGCACTTGAATACAAAAGTGCCCATGGGAGGCAACCCTCGCTGGCTCTTTTTCTCCATTTTACCCTTAAAACAACCCTGTGAAGTAGTTTAGGCTGAGAAAGGTGACTGGGCCAAAGATACCCAGTAAATTTCATGGTAGGGTAGGGTCTAGAACCCGGGTTTCCAAGACCCAGTTCAACACTCGCACCACTACGCCTCAGTGTGAAATCTTGATAAATTAATGAAATCTTTCTCAGTTTGGTTTTGCACATCTCCAGTTTATGCCATTCTCTTTGCCCTCCGGATTTGCATCCCCAGCAAAAGTGCAGAATTCACAGAAAACATGCCAGTCTTACCCAACTTGGTGACCTCCATATTCCAGCAACTTCAGCTTCTAGCAGCCCTTGTGAGCGTGGCCAAAGGTCCAACATGCTTGCAGCTGCAGTATAAAACATTTATACTGGGCACCAGATTGTATCTGATTTCTTGAGAACCTTGACAAATTCTGTACTCTCTCTGCTATGGCCCCACTCCAGTTCTCCCATATTTTCAGTTCTGTTCTTCTTTGAAGAATTCAGTAAATGGCTTGAATTCTATAAGAAGTTCCATGTCTCAGTCTCTACCCTCCAGCAACCTATGACACTCCAGATCTCATCAGGGGGCTTGCAAGTTCTCCTAAGCAATGCAGGATGGGGGAGAGGAAGCTGATGAGAAACAAACTAATTATCAAACTTGGGCAAATGTTTTAATGTAGAACGAGCAGGCCATAGACTTTCATCAGGCGAAGAGATAAATTCTCTGGTGGAGGCAAGCCATCTTGGTAAAATGTCTTTGCAAAGACCTGTAAAAATGTTTTCTGTTTTTCTTTTTCTTTTTCTTTCTTTTCTTTTCTTTTTTTTTTTGGGTTGTGGGGAGGATGGGGAAAGACAGTGGTGTAGTGGAGGAAAAACACAGGGGAGTACAGAGCTGGGTTGTTGCTGTTGTCTTCCAGAGTAGAAGCGTGATGCCATCTGTTGGAGCACCATGTTAATTTCCAAACTTCCTTGCTCTGGCCAGTGAATGCAATGATAACAAATGTTTCTAGTTTTACAATTGTTTGTGACAGATTTGCACAGAGAAAATCAAAAACAATGAGAAAAAGAAGTCCTGCTTCACTGCAGCCCTTCAAATAGTTGCAAATTTGGTTATGTTTTTAGTTCAAATTTCAATGTTACATTTCAGCACCCAATCCTTGCATGAACAGAAGTCATGTAGTGAGACTTCCCAATTCTCTTGTGCTCCTTCCAGTTTCTTCTGCATGTCCTAAATATGTCCAGGGGGTGTGTGCGGGGTGGGGTAACTCTCCAAAAAGCAGATTTAGGGGACATGGGGAAGCTGCAGGTAGAAAGGGAGAGAAAAACCCATTCTAGCAATCCTTCCCTCTTGCTGGCATAATGATTCCATTGGAGATAATCCTATGTGGTTTATGAGTTTAGCTGTGCAATCAGTGGTAGGAATAGCTAAGAGAGGTAGGTGTGTGTGTGTGTGTGTGTGTGTGTGTGTGTGTGTGTGTGTGTGTGTGTGTGAGAGAGAGAGAGAGAGAGAGAGAGAGAGAGAGAGAGAGAGAGAGAGAGAGAGAGAGCACTTTCCAAAATTTGCTAATCTTCATTAATAGGATGGAAAGAACTTGATTTTTTTTTAAACTGAATTTGGGAGAAAGCAGAACTTACACATCCATCCACACAGGCTCTGAGCTCTTCAACATTTGGAATAAAGCCTGGATATAAGAATAAATGCCCCTTATAGTCAGCTGGATTTATGATGATCTTGAGTTCTCACTACTTAGTTTTGACAGGCTTCAGCTCCAGGCAGGCCAAACTATCATTTCCAAAGAGCCTGATCCAACCTGCAGAACATGCGCTTGACACCTCTAAAGCAGAGGATTCCAGGCGCTGAACTACTTGGGGGAAAACCAGGAAAGTGGATCTATTCCACTAAATAGAAACTAAAGTCTTTTTACATGTCCTGCACAGTGCATTCGATACAGCGAAATAGCCATGGCTGTCATGTCCACCTCCAAAGAAATATTCCACTTCTGTTGAATATAATAAAACAGCTCCACATGTTTTAAAACTACTAAAATTAAACCTTATTAAAAATGCTGAGTGGTCCAGCTAGCATCTTTTTCAGGGACCATTCCGGGAGCTAATACACTGCGGTGGCAAAGCACACAATAAAAAGAATGTCCATGCAGTTTTATAGTCTGTTCAAGTTCAGTATGTCCATCTCTGTGCTCAGGTATGTGATGCATGCAGTTCCCACCCACCCACCTCAAGACGTGGCTTGAGATTGCCACACCTCGCCATTGCGGCTACCAAACTCTTCAGAAAAGCCAGTTGTCCCTGAGTGAAAATGGATTGTTTCTTCAAAGGTGCTTCTCCAGCCTCCTCAAATTTGGTGCCCTCCAGGCCACAGAGTGGCTTCAGTGCCACTGGGGTGGGACTCCCATTCTGAGGGTTAGTCTGCTTTTTAGCATGCCCACTTCACTGACTGTGTTCTGAATGGCGTATGGGGTTAAAGCCCACATTAGTCTAGTGTGATTCAACTTCAGTGGGTCTAGTCTAACACTGGATACCACCCACCAACCAAGTAAATGGTCTTGACCACAATATGACCGATTCATTCCTACGAACAGGGGACACTAGAGGCCAGCCTGTAGGGGATTTTCTCCTTGCATGTTTGGTTCAGTTCTAAGATTGATCCTTCTGTGTGCTTTTCTTGAGTTTGACCTGCACAACAAGCATTTGCTGGAAAATGAAGTTGCAGGGGCCCAAGTCACTGTTGTGTTGCTTCAATAACATGGTGATCACAGGACTGGGGTATGTTACTGGCATACAGGAGATCAGAATTCCTCAGCCATCTGGCTAAGTGTGCTCCTGATTGACCACACACACACACACACACACACACAGAGAGAGAGAGAGAGAATGAGAGAGAGAGAGAGAGAGAGATCAGTGTGGCATGACAGCACAATCTCTGAGCCATCCTGGGAGAGGTGGCACAATCGTCTAATCCCCCTTTATTTTCACTCTGCTGCCACTGCTATTTTAAGGCAACAATCAGAGTGGCTGTCAAGGAGCAGCCTATATCAAAGATACGTGATTTAGTGACTTCCTGGAAGGGTTCCATTTAGTGCTGACTGATGACCGCAAAAGGACGCTTCCTCTTCACATGAGAGAGGCCAAAGTCAGCACCTGCTGTGATGTAAGCCCATGACTCACCTGCCTGAACGGAGGCCTCTTTTTTTCCAGATCAGATGCACGTTTGGAGAATCTCCCCACGAGATCCCCGATAAACGAGCCCTTCTCAACTAAGTCCTCGCTGCTGCGACCGCCGTACAATGCAGAGCCCTTGTGAAGGCTGAGGTGAAGCAGCTGGCCAGCAGCTTTTTGTGAGTCATTAGAAAAAGCCACTCTCACAGCTGGAGAGAAAATAGCCCTGGCAGCATTGGCGTTCCATTATGGAAGCTGAAAAGTCTTTTTTCAGGGCGGAAGGGAAACTTCACCAGCTGTCAAGTAGCTGAAACGTTTAAAGAGCACACACGCACACCAGCTACCCAGCACTCACAATGGGTAGAATGCAGGGGCCATGCCACAGGAAATTAAAGCTCCTTTGGGAAATGAGGATATTGTGGGGCTGATGAGTTCACTTTTAGAAATCAATAAGTCTTTCAGTAAGTGGGGATATCAAGCACTTTTCTGTGCTCTGGGAAAAAAACGCTCTCTGGCTGGCTCCATCTTATTCATCTTGGCACGACCCGAAAGAATTGCAGAGATCTTAAAAAGCTGTTGACCTGTGTTCAGGTTGTTGTCCAGATATATTGATCTGAAAGATTAATGTTTCGGGGAGAGCACGAATTACAGGATGCAGTGCAATCAGTTCCAACCTCGTTCCCTTCTCTTCCACTTTTCAGCATGTCCATTTATTGAGCAGTTTTTCATATAAATCGGTACAGGATGCTGAATCCAGCTATTTGTCATAAAATACATGCTGAAGACAGCAATTTGGGAGCAGTGGGATTGGATCCATAAAATGTACCATGGATGCAATTGAAGCATAAATGTTTTTTTTGTGGGGGGGCAGTGGGCAGGAAGTAAGGAATCTCTATGACTGGAAAACAGGCAGGATTCCATTATGGAAGCATTTACAGTAAATAAGAAAATACCCAAAGACAAAGCAAACCATCCTACTGAGAAAGCGTTGTCTCAGCGTAGTGGTTAAAGGATTGATCTAGAACTGCAGCGAACCAGGCTCAAAGCCACACTGTCATTTATTTCACTAAATAACTTAATACCAAACTCATTTCATTCCAATTATTATTTACAGCCAGACAAAATCTGAAACCTCCTCACTTTTCATGAAACAATTCTGACATCTAGTGGTTGAGTGGTTCAATGTTGCTTTTTAGCTGTTGGTTGTAAGCATCTGACTTGCTTTAACTGTAGACAGCCATGCGTGATGGGACTAAACTGACTCACAAATGCAACCAAATAATTTACTTGTTCCACCTCCATGGCATAGAAAAGCCAAAGCATGGACAGCAATCCTGAATTATAATTTCTGCTGCTTCTGTGTTCCATAAATTCCACAGGGAATAAATTAACCTTGGTCATGCTGTGTTTTCATTTCGCTTTTAGAATGTGGCCGTTGTCTCTGTGGCTACACCCACCATAGAAGGCTTGGTTGCCATACAGAAGGGATAGGTGCCCTCTTTTGCAAAGGGTGGTCCTCCACTGAAAAGGTCACCAGAGGACTTTCCTCGATTTGAGTGACTGTCTGGTGCAAATCTGATTGAAGGATAAAAGAACCACAAGAACTTGTGTCCATCAGCACTGAAAATCGGAGCAGCAGACCGAACAAGCAGGCACGCAGCTGTGTTGAGAATGACAGAATAGTAGAGTTGGAAGGCGCCAAGAAGGCCATCGGGTCCACCCCCCTGCTGTTGCAGGACACCATGTTACACCCACCCACTCAGATGGCTGACCAGTTTCTTCTTGAATGTCTTCAGTGAGGGAGAGCCCATGCCCTCTCTAGGCAGCTGGTTCCACTGCTGCATTGTTCTGAAAGTGAGGAAGCTTTTCCTGATGCCCAGCCTGAATCTGGGTTGTCGCAACTTGACTTGATTATCTGTGTCTTACACAATGACATCAGTGAGAAGAGATCTTGACTTTCCTCTTTGTGACAGCCTTTGAGGTTGGCTAGAGAGATATCATGTCCCCCCGCAGTCTTCTCTTCTCAAGGCTGAACATGCCCAGTTCTCTCACTCTTTCCTCACAGGGCAGTGTTTCCAAACCCTGGATCATTTTTGTTGCCCTCCCCTGGACCCTTTCTAAATAATGATAATAATTTCTAAATTTGCATCTATAGATATAAATTAGCACTTGCACATCTAGAAATCAAAGAGGTGCTTTTCCTCTTGTTTGGCAGAGCAGCACTGAGAATTCTTCTCTCATTGTGTGTTTTGAAAAACCTAATAGGCTCCTCACTTAGAGCTTCAGGAGAGCTCCAGAGTGGGACCAGTATTCACATGTTCCAAAGGGAAATTGCCCAGCAATCTTCAGCACTTCCAGTTCCTTTTAACTCTTCAAACTGCAGCACCGGGAAATGCCCCTGCTGAACACCGGAGGCCTGTTGCAGTGTATGTTGCTAGGCCAGACATGCCAGCTTAAATGGGAAAAATTAGGTACGTACGCAAGAAAATATGAACCTAAAGTTTCTTCTCTCTTCTCAAGTTGATGCAAGCGGGGTGCAGATGTGTGAGGAAAAATACCTGCTCTGCAGCTTCCAAATGTCGGTCAAGACAGACATCTTTTCTCATGGCAATGCAGGGCAAAGTGAACGTGTGGAGTGGACGCAGTGCAACAGCCCACTTGCTCCCAGCATGAGGTGTGAGAATCCCCTCACCTACAAGGTTGAACATGGGGGGCTCTCTCAAGGTGAAGGGAACACCTCCCTGCAGAAGTTTCTGGTTGTAGGGAGGGAGCCCTCTGCATGTTCAGGTCTACAGATGTTGGCTGCCTGCACACAGTACACGGATTATATGCAGGCTGCACATGCTCACTGGACTTCAAGGAGATGACATCTACACAGAAAAGTTCTTCTCCCAGCCTGGTGTCCTCCAGGGGTTCTGGATCCATCGGCCCCAGATAATTTGGCCAATAGTCAGCAATGCTGGGGGCTGTTTTCTACAATAGTGGTTTTCGACCACTGGTCCATGGACCGGCACCAGTCCACGGGAGATTTTGTGCCAGTCCATGGGGGAGGGCAAATCCCACTCGCCACTAACTGGCATGGGGGCTGGCTGTGCTCCACCACCTCTTCCTCAGTTGGCATCAAGTTTGCAGGGGGTGCATCAGTGCTGCTGGGAGGCCAGGAAGGGAGAGACAGCTTAAGAGGGAGCTAGCTGGGAGCCGCGACACGCCAATGTCAGTATTTTGTTTTTTCGTTGGCCTTTTTTGTTTGTTTGTTTGTTTTGGCTCCGTCTCTGGTTGTTTTGGAGAATTTTCTTCTTCGGTATTGTGTTTGGAAACAACTACAAAGAATACTGTATTGTGTGTATGGTGCTTTTGTTTCTGCCTCAGTGGTCCCCAAGGTGGTTTCCCTGTTTTCACCAGTCCTCATCTGTGGAAAGGTTGAAAACCACTGTTCTAAAACACCTGGAGACACCCCGCTGGGAAGGACCGATATGGGGTGCATATATGCAGCCATCGTGTCTTCCACATTATGTGGCTGAATGCCCAAGATCAGAGAGCGGCTGAGCATAGGAAGGGGGATGTTCTTCACTTGCTTTCTCCCTTTCTCTTTCCTTAATTGCATCCTCCAGGTGGCTATGAGATACCGTGGTGGATGCAGCGCGCACCTGAAATATCCATTCCCGAACAGGAGAGCCCCTAGTGTGGCCAACAGTACTCCCTCCAATAATCATTTTGGCCACCCTGATAGGACACCGCAGCTGTAGGTGCCCCTCCATGGGCAGTGATGGAACAGATATATTCAGCCTGTGAGGTCATTAAATTCTGCGCTGAATGCCGAAGCCACAGCAATGCTTGCTCGAGCCTGTGAACATGTGCATGCATACTTGCTAAAACTAATACACTGGAAGGAGTTTTGGAAAAATTATTATATGCCTGAAATTCCGAAGTTTTCCTGTATTTTAAAATTGGCTCTTAATCCAGTACAGTTGTCGACTATTAACTTTTAGAAAATTATGCATACCCCCACGCATGTAGTATCTGTTCAGGTTTGACAGAAATGGAAATAACATGTGGTTTTTTTAATCTACAAAGTTTGGGTTTTGTTCATTTACATATATTACATTTATTTTAGGTGTTTTATTCAAAATAAAGTTTGGGGGGGAAATGAAATTGAACAGATGAATCTAGGTAAAACCTGGTGATTTTTTTTTCATGAGTAGTGTTTGATGATAAAAGTATAAAAGCATAATGTGGTATCATTTCACCAAGGCACAATATGGATCATCCATATGGAGCAGAAGCTGATAATGCCGCAAAGAAGCAAAAATAAACAGAACAGATGTACTTGTAAAATCAAGTCTGCATCCACCCTTGGGTACCTGCTTCCAAGCACTAAAACCGTCTAACTTTTATCAGATTCTGAGCCTAGCTGTACTCCATGCTGTGTCAGAAACAGTGAAACTCCAACTCCCCCAAACACCCTTTAAGGAAGAAGTGATGTATTGAGTCTATCCAAAGAGAGTGCAGAGAAGATGCTACACAACGAAAGCTAGCACAAGGCAAGTCATATCGTATAACAGCATCTGGTAAGCTGATGGAACCCTATCAAATTCTATCAGAAACTGAAGGAATTCCATTAGTTTCAGCGGGCTTTGGAGCAGGTCCCAGAATGCTACATGCATGCAGAAGCAAGCATCTCTATCGTGGCGTTTGGCAATTTCGCATTTTTGGCAATTTTCATATCGGCTGCTATTAGGAGCTGGTGTCATGCAGAGGCTGATTTCCAGCCCTCCAAATGCAACAGAGGGAGACGCAAGAGAGGGAGAGAACCTCCTCCAGCGGCTTTTTGGGGACTGGCTGCCGCTTGTCTCCTCCTTCCCGGGCTTTTTTCCACGGGGGCCATTCTGCCCTGCCGTGCTGCAGCTCTGAGCTGCTTTGCACAACCGTAGGGAAGTGAGCAAGCCTCCATGGCTTGTTCATGGCCTTGTGCTTGCCAGTGGCATGTTGGCAGGATTTGCACAATCGCCCTTGCAGGCTTGACGTCTGGTGCTGTCCGACCCAGTAAGGGTGACTTCTTGGCAGGGTTGGGGGGAGGTAACACCCACCCAGAACCAGATTGTGGGGTGGTTGGTTACTCACCCCAACATGCCACCCTTGCAGAGTTTGGGCGACATGGGAAGGTAATTATGTAAATATGGCCAGCACATGACTGGCAGATGCAGGCTGGTTGTTCATTTCCTTGCAATCACACAAATTGTATAGGAGCTGATGCCTGAATCTGTTTATTTGCCACTGCCGGGACCATTCCATTTCCTTTTGCATTATGTGACATTTCTCTTATACTGTAAACTATAGAGTTAAGATGTCCACCATATTGTATGCATATACAGAGGCATGATGGGAGAGAAGAGCAGGGAGATGAGAGGGGAAACAGCCATTCCACCAGCCCTGCTGAAAGACTACTTAGGTTTTAATCTTCCCTTCCCATCCTTTTTGCCTTGTGTTCCTTATCATTTCAGATCATGGGCATGCGGACAAGGGACATCTTGTTTCTCTTGATGTCACAAAGGCTGCTATGGGAGACTTTTTGGCCGAGGAGCAGCATAAAAGTTCTTTAAATAAATAATATGAGCATCCAGTGAGCAAATACGAGTACGATCGTCTGTGCGTTTACTCACACATGTTCCATGGGGTCTACTTACTGTAAATATGCCCAGGACTGCAGTCTTAATCAATCAATTAGTGCCCAGCATTGAGGACTCTTAGATGTTACTGGATGCCCCTGTGGTAGCAATATGTGAGGAGTCCAGATTGCGGGTGGGAATCAGTCAGATTTCCTCGGCTCGGCTCCCCAGAACCCATCCCACTTTCTCCCTGCCCCAAGTCCTTCTCCCACTGAGCTTTTGCATGGCTATATGGCAGGGAGTGAGTCCAAGTGAGCCCACTGGGCCAGCTTACAATCGTGCTGCCCACAGGCTCGACCCACAGTGCACATGGAGTTCTCCCTCCAGTGCAGACCTGGTACACTTTGCATATTTTGGACAAAGAATCGCACACTTTCAATATTTTGTGCAAACAAGTGCCTGCTTTGCTTACTTTGCACAAAGAAGCTGCCGGTGTTCCCATGCATTTGAGGACCTGCCCTTGTCTCAGTTCACTCCTGTCCAGGGAAAAGCACAGGATAGAAGCCCAGCAAGCACAAGAGAGTCACATCCCAGCCTGATCTTTGCATCCCTGTACTAGGGCTTAAGAAAGAAGGGTCCAAACCAGCACTCTCTATTTCAAAGGTCAAGGCCTGGAACCTTAAGTAGCAGTGATAACCAAGAGGAAAGCTGTGGGCTTAGTGCCTAGGCTTAATGGAATGGAGCACACTCGTTCAGTTATGATAGGTGATAAGTTTATTTACAAAAAGGAAAAGGGAATCACATACAGAAAAACCAGAGCAAGGTTTGGAAGCAAACCTTACAGGACAGAACAACAAACCTGTCTAAACCTGCCTCAATGTACCAATGACGGGTGATCAGTAGGGCAGGGCTAAATGGGGACAATTAAATCCCAAGATGGAGACAAAGGGCAGCTGTTGCCCCTGGGTTTCTTCCCGAAGACCTTGAGCCACACCATAGCGATTCCTCCTGGTCAATCACAAGCAACTTAAGCAGTCCTCTCAGGCTCCGGAGTGTGTGTGCAGCAGGAGGGGACTGAAAGCCCCCCCAAACACTCAGCTGAGCCTCTTCAGCCCTTTTTGTGAGCAGGCCACTGTGGCCTTAAAGCCCTGCCTGGCACAAGACAACACACTGAGATGGTGTGTTGGAGATGCACAGCTTCAGCCTCACAGAATGGGACTTCACAGGCCCCTGAGAAGTGGGAAAATGGGCTTCCTGACTGAGATGGGGGAGCAGGCTGGGAGGGAAGGTCGGGAAAGGCAGCCAGGGTGCCCCAAGGCCATAATTTGCTGGTGTGTCTTTCAGTTCATTCTGAAGCAGGCTCAAGGTGCTAAGGAGGAATCGTATGCTTGTGCTTAGCCAAAGAGCCTTTGGGCACGGGGAGCTCCTATCTGCTTTTGATCCAGAGGGGGATACTTGGGGTGAGGTGGAAATACGTACCTGAGTTCTTTGCGTTATGTAGGCTGCTTGTCTTTCTGCCATATTACAGAGCGTGGCCATCTGAGTAAAGTTCTGGTGATGCTTTCAGGCAGGACCAATGAGGTAAAGAGAAGTTACTGCATGGATACAGAGGACCAGCTTCAGCTATCAGGCAGCATAGGGATGGAATGAGATGCTCTGCAATGACCTCAGAAAGTCAGAAGGGAGGGCAGAGCAGGGAAAGAAATTGTGGGCAGCCTCCATATTTAGTCTTATCTAGAGTAACCCCACAGAAAGAAAGAGAAGTTGCACTATGATTTCAAGTCCCATTTATTTTGGTGGGTCCACTTAGGTGAAATCAGGTTTGGGTCCAAGCCTGGCTTGTGTTTACAAATGTCCTACATCCTAGAATACCTCATGCCTGATTACTAGGTGATTAGTTCTCTCTGAATTTAATTAAGCAATGGTTTCACCATATTGTTCAGCACAAAGTCAATTGATATATGCATCATCTGTATAAGCGATTTGTCCAGCACATCACACACTTCCAGTCACACATTCCCTCAAACTGCTGTTGTGACTTTTTCCTCTCCAATTTTGCTTTCTGTGTGCTACTGAGTCTCGAGTCTTCCAAGTTTTAGAACCACATTTGCAACATTTCCTGTACTTTCTTTCCCCTCTTTCGTGTCTTTCTCCTTGACCTTTTGTCCCTTGCTCTTTCCTCACCCTGATAGTTATGGAATTTGCACATGGGGAAAAACAAACACCCAGAATGGCACTATTACCTCTGCCCAACGCAACTGTCTTCTCCAGAACTTTTGTCTGCAGCTAATTTTGACTGCACATGCACAGCTGTGTGAATTGCCATGCAATTTATTTTTAAACCATTATCATTGCATACCATCAAAAGAGCACATGCAGTCAGCAAACGGGGGGGGGGGGCGGTACTGAAACAGAGGCATAACCTCCTGTTTTCCTGTGACTTGTCCGTGCACTCGTTCTGCGGCACAAATGAAGTAGCACATCTCACTTCTGCAAACAGAGCACTGTGCATTTCGGTGCCATGTGCAATGGTGCCTTGAGCACAGCGGATACCGCACTGCATTCACTGGGGCATGGGCCAGTGCGATGATTGCCTTCTGACACAATACCAGCACAGCAGTGCCTTACACACACACACACACACACACACACACACACACACACACACACACACACGGCTCTAGCGTAAGTCTCCCCACAGATTCATGCACAGATGCAAAACCCCCTCAGGTGCCGCAAGTGGGAGTCGATGCACAGTCTGTCTTGGCTGTAAACGTGACCTGTGTTACGCCTTTAAGGGCACCGTGTGATGCTCCCCACGTCAGATGCAGAGAAGTCTCCACATCTGGGGCTGACATGCATCCAGTGCACAGAGTGAGGTGCCGCTGGCTTTGCACCACAGAATTTCCCTGGACCAGAATTTTCCTTACTTCAGATTAAGCCCCAAGTAGCAGGAACAGAGGAGGCCGGAGTGCCAGCAGAAAGTGGCTCAAGCTATTGGTGCTGGCCTCCGCCTGTCCCTGCCCCACAGCACGGCCCTCTTCTGCCTTCCCAAGGCCCAGCTCCATTCCCTGGAGGGCAGCCAGCACAGCTCTTTCCATACCAGCTGCCTTCGGAGTCCCAGCTCCAAAGATCCCGTGCACCAGCCAGGCCACCCTGGGAAGACCCAGGGCTGCACCCTAAAATAAGTAGGGCACAAAGTCACCGCCCTGGGGGAAAGCCATGCCAAGGACAGGAGGGCTTACTTCCAAGGCAACAGTGTGCCGAGAGCATCTTTGGCAGCTGATCTAGCTGCATAAAGGCAACAGAATGCATGGAAGCCCTCGTCTTTCCCGTTCGAGCACGGGGGGCTTATTCCAATGGGGGGCCTATTGTAGGCAGATGTGAAACCAGAAGCTTCATAACATTTGCACAAGTAAGATGTAGGTAGGATACGACGACTGATTTTTGTTTTTAAAGTGGACATAAAAATTGGATCTACTTCTGTTTCGATAGCAGGGCTGCTTCTGTGTCCAACAGCTGGAGGTTACTTTAGATGGGCTGTGATAGAACGGAGTAGCCACCCATCTGCTGCCTTCTAAGAGTGGAAGAGAATAAATAGTATGCCACGTCCCACACACTCCAGCTGTCTCCAGCATCCAGTGCTCTGCTACTCATCTAAAAATAAAATCAGAAATTTTGCTGTTTTTCAGACAAAAGAGAGCAGGAGGGGAGAGGGTACTCATTTGGAAAAGAAAGACACACGGAGAGGTAAACAATGGTTTGAATACCTCGGGGCTTTTCAAAGCAGGGAAGGAAGCGGGACTTTCATCCAAAACCTGCATTCCTTTCAAAGCTTTGCCAACATACGGGAAGCGTGCTTGGGAAAGTGTTTGTTTTTCTTCCCTTTTGCTCAAGATGGGCACTGCCGCCTCTCCGCTGCAGGAGTGAAGAGGGCGCACTGCAAGCGGGAGTGACGTCCCTGCTGCCAGAAGCTCTGTGAGCCCACGATCAGCGTGGACACACAGAGCTGGAGCCTAGGGGAGGCCTAGAAAGGCCATGGCTCGGGGTCCGCACCTCAGAAGCGGCCTGCGGGCAAGAGCCCCTGCAGCTGCTGCTCCTCTTCCACATACAACCTGCCTGCTTACCTGATGCCCAGAAGAAGGTGGTGGGGAAAGGGCTCAGCAGCAGGTGCCTCTGCCCCCTCGCGCTCACCTTGCTGGTGAGAAGGTGGATTCCTCAAGGGAGGGGGTAATGGTGGGTGCCTTGACCCAGGACTCTCAGAAGTCTAGAGATGGCCCTGCCTTTGTCATTTGACTCCAAAGATGAGCTGGTAATGGAGAGTGTCCCGTAACTGCTGTTGCTCTCATCCCATGAGAAGAAAGCTCCTGCTTATTTCTGTATGCTTATACTGATATTTCACTGTTTTTCTCTTCAGGAAGTGCAAGGTGGCTTACATAAACCTCAGTCTCTCAATCTTCTGTCCTGCAGTCACCCAGATCAGTGCTGTCAAAGTTCATGACTTGAGTGGTTCTGCTCCTAATGCAGCCCAAGCTGATCTTCCAGTGCATTGCAGGCACCCATGTCAGACCTTGGGGGTGTGCAAATTGGAGGGGGGTGTAGGGAGAATACTGAGCCTGGGTGGGATGTGAACAGCCTCGTGCCTTGTGCCCGGTACTGCAGCCTCTCCCTTTCTTGTCAAATGCTGGTTAGCTTAGAAGAGAAATGACCTGCTCCTGGCTTGGTTGAGTCCACTGATATCCTGAGTTCAGCACGGAAAGAACCCTAACCCTAACCCTAACCCTTGGCCTTCAGTGTGGTCATCACATCCACTTCTGTGATGCCTGACAGGCTGACATCTGTAGGGGTTGCTTGGGGCACTGCTTCTCAACGACTGCTGGCTGGGCTTCAGAGGAAAGAGCATCAGCATCTTGAAGGAGAACTGGGTGGGGTCTGTGAATGTGGGCCAAGGCACTGAAATGAGAAAAGCAAGATGTTTATCTCGAAGCCAAACTTCCCAGGTGTGTGGGCAGTCCCTGAGAATAACCACAATGTAGAGCTGGTGGGAAGGGACTCAGAGCAGGGGAGTTTCTTAGACATAGACAAGGTGGCCCCGGCTCTTGACCATATGACATGGCACCAGCGAAGGAGGGTGGTCCAACTGGAGCAGGTGTGCTCATTTCCAGATGGTCCCTCCCAAAGGGAGCTTTGGCCATTGGGCAATACAGAAAACAAACAAACAAACAAACGGACCCATGCATGCTCCTAAGGAACGTTCCTGGAGGTGAATCCTAGTCTGAGTTCGACAAACTGCTCTGCGCATGCTCAGGGATTCATTCTGGGTGTCTTGTGCTTTTAGGCCAATAATTAATGCTTTGCAGGGAAAAGGGTCTGCGGCTTTTGAATGTGCAAAGGAGGAACCCTGGTTCATGGCAACATCGCTCTAGGAAGAAGAGCTCTGAGTAAGAGAGAAGAAAGGTGCCAAAGCAGCACTTACCACTAAAAGCATGTACAGAAAACGCATGAGTGGGTGGGGTGGCATTTTGGACTCCTCAAAATGGCGGTGTTCATACATACCCCTGAATTTTTGTAGGCGAACAGCAAGCACAACCCTATGGGGTGTCTCTTCTACCTTAGCTAGCTTGATTCAGCAAGCTACCTTTGAATGATCACTTCATATATTACATGCTACATTACGTCCTGTTTATTTTCTATTTCTGTAGCCCAAAGACTTAACTGAAATCAGTGTGCATCTCAGACTCATAAAAATATGCATTTCTCCAGGAAAAAGAAATGTATAAAATACACCACCCTAGAGAAATTGCAGAGGCTTGGCAGTTCATGCTGTTGAAATTCACGTTTGTTTTCTAATGTAATTCCTATGTTCATCAGCCCTCTGCTCTGTGAAACAATTTATAAGGAGGATGAAACAGATTTTGAACTTGAAAAAAGTATTAAAGAAAACACAAAGCCTTGAAGCATAATGTTTGCCACAAAATTATAGTATGTTGTTTCACATTTTTAGGGGAAAAAAAGAAATCTTTGATGAGTAATTCTTGTGATATAATGCACATGGGCTGCTGCACAGGTATACAAACACAGGTCAAAAAAACTTCTGCCAACTTTCACTTCTCTCTTCTGTAGTCCCCTCCTTCATTCCTCTACAGTTAGAAGGCTCTATCAATCTTGTTAGCACAAAGCTTGTGTTTTCTTTTTTTTTTTTAGTCAAGCTTTTTATGTCCCATTTCCACATGTTGAAGATATTTTATTTAATCCTTACAGAAATTTGTACACATTTTTTATAATGTACACATTCACCACTACTGGAAGCAAAGAGCTGGGCTACATCGTTCCTTGGTCTGATCCAGCACCAGCAGTTTCTGCTTCCTATTGTATCCCAGTATCAGCAGATTTTGTAAGACAAGAGCAATATAACTTCAATTCCTCTATTAGCTTTCCTATTACCATTCATACATACATACATATATATAGAGAGAGAGCGTGCGCTACAATGCATGTGTAGGGGCAGGGGCTGGATACCCTCAATGCTCCCAGAAAAGAAAAGGGGATTTGAAGTGCTGGCACTTTGAATAATCTTGACATCTGTTATGGGTTATATTCAGGAAGAAGTAGATTAAGAGCTAACTACAGCAAAGTTCATACATACATGCATGCATGCATATATACATACATACATAGTTTTAGAGTCTTGTGAGCCCTTTTGGGACAGGCACACTTTAGGATAAATCTGTTAATTGCAGATTCTCTCTGATTCTCATTTTTCTAATCATAAACTTCATTTATCCCAAATTTTGACTATTTTTCTCCCCTCTTAAATTCAGTTCTGCCCAAACTTTGAGAATTGTTTAAAAATGTTTGCATGAAAATACATAAGCATTTTTGTGTGTGGTTCTTTTCAATGTGTCTAATATATGCATTTGGCAAGTAATTTTACTAATAGAATTCATTTTAATATTACTTTTGCCTATATACATATTTTTGAACATCCTTTTCAAAATATGTATGCATGTTGCATGCATTTTCAATAGGAGAATTCCAAAGTAAAATTTGTGAAGCGTGAATAAGGAAGGATAATGAAGTTCCAGTTTGTGCATTGCTTTGAATGTTCAAGAGAAGAACCTGCCCGTAAGGGATGGTCCCAGTAGTGCCACTGGCACCAGGTTTCTCAGTCTAGTTTCACAGGTAAATTCCCCAAGGATATCTGCTGGACAGAAGCTGGACAGCTGCACATTTTGGGCAGATGGCTTCCCACTGGGGAAAACATCAATGCATATCTTGAATACACCAAAAAAAGTTCTTCTGCAGCTGCTCTGGGAGAGTTTATTTTCTTTGTACAGATTTGTTTATTAAATGTATAAACAAAATAAACATGATATGATTCCTATCCGTGCTTAATACTTCATTGGATCTTCAACAGATCAAACATGTGTGTTACAGAACACTTTTGATTACTAACGGGATGAGGGAATTTACTAATCTATAATAATTCCTCAGGTTCTTTATAAACACCAAACGTCCAAATCACAAGAAAGACTGGAAATGAGATGAAATGGTTTGTACCGAAATGGTCTTAGTATATTTATTTATTTATAAAATTTGCATGCCGTCCATTACTTGTGTCTCTGGATGGCTTACAACATAGGTCAAGCTAAAATAGATAAATTGACAATTCCACTCTGGCTGCGAATTAATAACATACAAACAATAAAAACCAGTTCCCATTAAAACATATTAAAATATCGATTAAATAAAAAGGTCTCGACCTGGCGCCGAAAAACACGTAATTTAAGCAAGGGGAGGAAACACTTGCAGTTCCCCCCATTATTTGTAGAAGGTACATGGACAGGAATGAAGAAATCACCACTCCAGCAGTGTCTCTGCTGGCACTTGGCTGTGGGCAGGGAGACGCGGCTTCCTTCCAAGTGAGCAGCGCTTGCAGCCTAACTGGTCCTCTCGGGTTGCAGATATCACGAGGTACCAGTTCAATGGGGAATTGGTTTTGCTGCCGGAATTCAAGCTGGAACAAGCAGACGCTGCATTGAGATAAGGAACGCTCTCGCCATGCTCTGCAGTTGCATTGTATGTCTCCGCAGTCTTCAGCGTATGAAATATACTTTGGCCTTCCAGCTGTATTCCACGTGCCAGCAAGCTCTTGCGTGCATCTTTGTGCAGCTCAGATAGATTCACTGAACTTGAGGGGATGCAGGAAACCGAAGAAACTTAAGGCCGCTGGGATGCATGGGGCACCGGGGAAATACAACCTGTCTTCCTTTGTATCCACTGCTGAGGGCAGGGAAGAGGTGAATGTCTCAGTCTGGGTTTTCTGTACCAAATTGTCTCTTGGCAACACGTGCCTTTGCTCTTCCTCATGTTCAACGCTTGCGTAAGGAGAGTGCCTTGGGAGGCGTCATGTGCGCCTTTACATCTACACAGTCTTGGCCGCTGCAAACAGCCAAAGTGGCTCTCTTCCTAAGCCGGATGAGGCCGGCTGAGTGAAGAAGCCAGCGCAAGAGAGAGGGTAGAGGTGAACCATCACCGTCCAGGCTGTGCATGGTCTCAGTGAAAGCAGCGTGAATTTGAAGAACCTTTTGGTTTTTTAAAATCCCTCCGAAATTGCTGTTAAAAACAGGTACTAAACGTCTTCGGCTCTTTGTCATGGTGCGAATTCCCTAGAAAGGTGCCAGGCTCAAAGAAGCGAATCACAGCCAAGCGGAAAGTGGTCCAGCCACATGCTGGTGCTGCCAGGAAATCACCACCATCGCTGTCCTCCGGCCAGACCACAGGCCCATCGGAAGAATCACCTCTCCGTGCTTCTTGCTTGGTTTGTACTGTAACCAGGGATGGGTTGTGTGAACGAGGGCTTTGTTGTAGCAAGCCACTCAATTAATCATCATACCATTTTCATGCTTCTAGTGTCGTTCTCATTTTATCGTTCTCCGTGTTCCTCAGTCAGTTTTAGCAGGACAGTGGAGGCACAAGAGCAAAACCCAGGGAGTGCTGGGCCCGTCCGATGAGGTGGGGAATTGCAGTTCCTTAAAACAGGGTGCTGAACCTCAGGCCGAGCTCCACTGAGATACACCCCCACGGTTGGATTTAGTGGTGGGTGGGGTTGAATGCAAAGGGGGTGGGGCCAAAATTTATGCATATTTTAGCTTTAGAACCTGGCCTGAGGTTCTGCACCCCTGCACAGCCCCTTCCTGGTCAAAGTCAGAGGCAGACTTAATCTTTCAGAAGCTCCAAAGCACTGACATACTGAACACTGTTTTTCAAAATTAATCATTAGGAACAGAGGATGTTCCCTTGTAAAGCTGTGGGTCCATCTAGCTCAGTATTGCTGACACTGGCAGAGATGTTTCAGGGTTTCCATCTTTCCTGGCCTTTCCTGGAGATGCCGGGATGAGCCTGGAATGGACTTGATTGTGCAAAGCATGTGTTACAGCATTCAAAGACTTCCTGAGTGCCTTTCTTGTGTTTAGCTGAAGAGTCCAGAGCCCTCAGTTGACAAGGGGGACTGAGCAGGCCTGTTTGGTTTCATGAGTGACCCTTGTAAACTCAGGACATGGGCCAGCAGCATAGCAAATATACAGAAAGAGAGGTAAATTTTGCAGTGCGGCATCTCACCAACTTACCCTACCCTGTAATCATGCACCACGCAATACCTATACTTATGACCTTGCTATGTATTTAAAAACTCCAACAGAAAATGCGGACACCTAAAACAGGCAAACCATGGATAAACTATTACCAATTTACTCCCCCCCCCCCCTCTGTGTATGTGCGCGCATGTGAGTGCAGGCGTGCACACGCATGTGTGCAACATGATTGCAATCCTATACATGATTAGCTGAGAGTCAGCACTCGGGAACACAGTGGTGCTTATGTCTGAGGGCATAGGTTCAAACTTGTAAAATTTGAAGCACGGAACGCCTGCTTCCATATTTGCCCTCCTGCCCCCTGAGATCGGCAGCAGAGACCATCCTCTGGGAACCCTCCATGAAAGACATTAGGAGAGTGAGTACCCGGAGGAGGGCTTTCTCTGCGGTGGCGCCCCACTTATGGAATGCGCTCCCCAGAGAGGTCTGCCTGGCACCATCGTTATTTGTTTTTCGGCGCTAGGCCAAGACCTTTTTATTTCAGCAATATTTTAACAACTGTTAATATCATTTATTGGTTTTAATTTCTACAGCCAGGGGGAATCTGGATTTTATATGTATTATTTATATGTTGTTTATTTATTATGTTGGAAGCTGTCCCAAGGCTTATGCAAATGGGACGGCATACAAAAACTCCAAATAAGTAAATAAATAAATAAAATGCATGACACTTTAGCAAAAGGTCTTTAGCCACCGAAACACAACATTTTTGCTTTCAATGAGAAATGCAGACTACCTTGGAAAGAAGTGTGACCACTGAAACTGCTAGCTTGAAGTAGCAACTATCTAAGAAAGGCAAACCCAGTGCTGTTTCCATGATAGATGGATTTTTGCTGGAGCTTGCCAGTCAGGCCATTACATTGTTATCCGGGCAGCACAGATTCTCCAGCTCCAACTTCCCAGCCTCACCACACATCCTTTCCAGTGAAATCCCTGCCCTTTCTTGCCTGTTCTTGCCTATGTATGGACTCCTTCCAAATGGACTGCCTTGGTCCTGGGACAGGTCCCCCCCTTCCCCCTCCCAAGGGTTCCTGCAATTTCCAGCTGCTCCAGTTCCCACAAATTTTTTTATTAATTGGAAATAAACTGTTTTGCCCTGATTGCTCCCTTCTCCCCCCATATTTTTCCACTCTTTCTGTTTCCAACTGTAAACAAAGAGATGACCACAATAGCTAATGAGATTAAGGAGAGCAATGACGCATCAGTTGCTAGGGTGCTAAGAGGAGTAGAGATCAAAGTCTAGAAGCAGCTTCTTCTGCAGCTGCTCTTGACAGGGGACTCTATGATGTTTACAATGGTAAAATGGCAATCTCTGGTCTGGATGACCAGAGAAGCCATGGAGAAGTGTGGAAATTTAAAACAGAGTGTTGGTTCTGTGTGTGGTTTCAGAAAACTAATCCTGCCATGCAGGAACTCCAGAGCTGGGACTGGATTAGTGTTGCAATGAAGCATCACAGGTGCCATGACTTTGGCATTTATAGACTTCCTCTCTTGCTCAGCCCTGTCTTACGGAGTGAACTGCACCAAGAGGTAGTTCAGGAATGCTTGCGGATTGAAGGCTGGGTGTTCTTCTTCCATGTCGTGTGCAGCATGTGATGCGGAAGGGGGATGCTCCTTCTGTGGCATGCGGTGCGCGATTCCTGGTGAGCAGTGCTCAAATGCTGGGGGCTCACTTGCCGGGAACGTGGACTCACAGCCTCGACCAACAATCCAGGGAGCCGAGCCCAGGAAACTCCACGGATTCCCACCCCAAAACGGATTCCTCACACATCCCTATACTGGATGACGCAACAGATCCACAATGGGAAGACTTTACCATGGCGTCTCCTGTTGTGTGAACCTGTCCTATGCTCTTCTGTGCTTGCCTGTCACTGAAAGCCTTGTAACAGCCTTGTTCAGGGAGGATCTTCCATTTAACCCGGTGCTCTGGCAGATGGCATCACCACCCTGCGCTGAAAATAGTAGTGGATCTACATCCCCCTGCTTTTCTACTCCACTACACCATTCCCAGTATAAACACACTCTGTGCCTACAGGAAAAGATCAGGAACATTGTCAAGCTGTCTCTCAGGGAAGCTTGTCCGCCCTTGCTGAACCTCTTCCTGACAAGCTTATAACCTAGAACCATAACTTCTCAGGAACTTTTACAAGATGTTTTGCCAAACCAGAATCTTGACAAGAATGCTTACAGATACCATCAGCTGCAGTTCATAGTCAAATTGGTTGAAAACCCCTTTCAGTTACAGAGTGTAATCTCCCCTCTGTGGTCAAATATGGATTATTAGGCTTATTTGTACATCAATAATATTTGTTTTTAGCACATTTAATACACAAGCAGCTTTCCAGCAGCAAATACATTTTTATTGCAGCTTCTTGAGATCCTTTTTGCATAATGGTTTTATTTGGTAATTCAAGTTGAACATCTATAAGAAAGCAAGCTGTCTTTCAACTCACTTCCCTTAAAAATGCACCCTAAAACTAAAATATACTGCACAAACAGCAGGCCTGTTTTCTTTATCAAGCTGCCGCTTATGCCTCAAGCAGGACACTTATAGTCTGTGTATTTTTATTATAGTCGGGTAAAAAAACTTTCAACCTAAGAGACACAAGCAGCTGTGAATCAATATCACACGACTGTGATTTCTATGGCAACCAACTCAGATATTTAGAAAAAAAATAGAAATGTGTGTGAATGTTCTCCTTCTTGAACACTTACACAAGGTTTTTTGATCTGAGAGTGACTTTTCTAACTAATTATACACACATCTAAATAAAATCACATCATAATGCTGTGGGTTAGGGTTTATATGTGTGTATTTTAAAAATGAGGTTACTGGTTTAATTAAATGAGGTTGCACTGGTACAACTCATAATAGCACACTGTGGATTTATCTACAGAAAGATAGGCAGGTAAAAGCCCCATTGAAATAAATGGAATGTACTCATTTATTAGATTTGAGCCCATTGCCCGTACATTTTCTACACTGAATTGCTATTTATTTCAGTGGGATGTAGTAGTGCATCAATTTTTTTCTGGATTTACAGCTGTATGTCTGTTATCTGTGATAGGAAGCTGCAGAGGTGAAATTTAAAGTGCAGTAAAGTTACTTGATTCACAAACAAGCCATAAGGTAAAAAACTGTCTCTCTCTGTGTGTGTTTCCTTTTCCTTATTTTCCCACACAGGGTGTAAGGAAATAATTTCTGGAAGAACTGTTTTGGCATAGTTAGGTTTTGCCACCCTAGAACTTTTATAGCAGACTTCCTGTCAGGTTGTGTTACCTTTCCACCCTTTACTAGGGGCAAGCAACTCACTTCAAATTTTGTCAAAACCTTCATACCACATCTGTTCCCCATACTGTACTTGACCAAGGAGATGAGCAAGAGGAGTTGGGAGGGAGAGCCAGAACAAAGCAAAACAAAGCCCCATGTCTGTTTGGGGGAATAACAAAGTTGAAAGGAAATGTCAGAGCCTTCTAGGTGTAGTCAGAGAAGGAATGAGAAGAGAAGGTTGGAACCACATATATACTTACCTAGAAATAAGTCTCGTTCATGGCGATTACTTCTAAGTAGATGCATATTGGATTGCACTGAAAAATGGAATTGTCAGATGTTGCTGCCTTAGTAGAAGAGTGGTGGAAAGGTAGAAAAAGTTTGGAGAAACCATATATGACTGGTGGACCCAAACGTTTTGAAATAGCAGAGTGCAGCAGGACTCAGATGGGGCCACTATAAATTGCTACACATCATAAAGTGTGAAAACTAGCAAAAGCAAGCATAATACAGTTTCTTCCATTCACAGAGTGAAGGGACATGAGACCTGCCATAATTTCACTGATTCTGTTGAAGAGGGGCCAGTAAGCAATAGGGCAAACAATCCCAGTCACCCAGAATCTAAACTGGATTTCTGGTGGATAGAATGTGATATGGAAATGCTGGCCCTGTGGTCCTTGTGGTTCATCCCTGGGGATTTTACAGTGCCGTGTGCCTGCTTTAATCACCACTGCGAAGGCAAAAATCCTATTGACACCATCTGAGGACTTCAACTTGTCTGTTTCCTTGTACTGGGCTTATGCAGCCCCACTGCAGAGAAATCTTAAAAATCCTACTGAAGCTTTTCTTGTTTTCCTCAAGCCCCCAGGTTGAGGAACTGTCCTCTCAATCTGTGTAATACACCATTTCCATAGATGGAGCAGTAATAATTCCCTTTAATTGTGAAAGCAGGTGGCTAAGGGTCTATCAGTCTGGAAGTGAAATGGGACTCATAATGGACTAATCTCTACCAATTCAGTGGGAGCCCTAACTATGTAGAAGCATAAAAGATGATCAATTAAAAGAAAGGTATTTTCAGTCCTGAACATTGCCTTGCAAGAACCTTTCAGCTTCTGGAATGCTCAGGGCAGTTGAGCCTATAAAGAAAGGGGAAAGAGATCTAAAGAAGTGGCCATCTGTGCCTGCCTATTAATTAGTGTATGGTTGTGAGTAGCTGGGGCATCAATGGCTGCTGAAAACAGGAGCAGAAACAACAAGGAAAGCACGGAAAGAAAGATAATTGGCCTGTTCAGACCCCTGATACTTCCTAAGAGTAGAGTTGAACAATGCATGCCATGTGATTCAGAAATGTCTCCCTTCACTGCATAGAGATATTTCATAAGGGAAGGGAAGGGAAGGGAAGGGAAGGGAAGGGAAGGGAAGGGAAGGGAAGGGAAGGGAAGGGAAGCTTTTTCTAGCCACTGGATGTGTATTCCATCCTGCTGCTATACTGCTCAAACCAGAGGGCTGCGGGTGTTCTGGACCCAGTGATACATTTGGGAATTTGAGAAACTGCTCTGGGTACCACCACAGCATGCCCAGTCTATGAATTGCCACTTTGGCATCTACCTGTTGCATCTGTGGATCTTGGGTTACATCCTATTCAGTAATAATGATTGCTTTGTATCTGTTGGACACCATAACATCTCTTTAATCAGAGACTATCTAATTCATGTAATTGCTAGCAGTGCAACACAGCTTGTGCTTCTTTGAACCATGCTTTGGCAATGTTCAGTAGCTACTTCTTTGGGGGCAGAGGTTATTACACAGATAAATTTTGCACTAGAGCAGTCTTTAATATTCATTGATGCACATGCTCTGTTAATTTATTTACCACATTCATGGAAATTCGTAGTGGATTCTCAATGCCCTCTTGACAGCTAAAAGACTGATATAACAGCTTGGGAAGGATAAATACTCACTTCTTCTAATGCAACGGAGTGAGGACATTATAACACACTCAGAGTTTGAATGGGTGGCTTTTAGATGCTCCCTTCAAATGGATACTTATTTGGATGTTTGGTCTGCTTTTATTGAAGGTTATCTATAATAGTGAGAAAGATGTATGCATCTCATATGCATTCATTGTTATGGATATATACATAAATCAATGTGTGGATATTTTAAAAGCTGGCTTTTTTACAGTTATGTTTTGTGAATATACACAGGGGATGGTCTGGTAGAAAATGCTCAAGTCTGTGATACAGCACCAGGGAAATGCTTATGGGCAGGAAGAGAAAAAACTGTATTTCCCTCCTTCGACACTCTTGGCCACCCAGCCTCACCCCACCCAGAGGCCAATCAGGATTCTAAAAGTTCTGATCCAGAAGCATTTCTCTTTATCGCAAGCTCATGTGCTGCAAACACGTTGGACTACAACTCTCATCAGCCCCAGCCAGCATAGCCAATGGTGAGGGACCATGAGACTTGTAATGCGAAGGGGGCAACGGCAACAGACGTGTAATACATCATGCCGATGTAGCCAGGCATGTACAACCAAGCTCTGAGCTGGAAATGGCTGTTACGTGCCAAGAAATAAGGCAAGAAGTGTTCACTCCCCCAGACTGCTTTTCTGCTCCTGCACACACCTGTTAGAGGACTTGCATCGTTATTGAAGGAAGGCATGGTGGCGTTATGGCTCTTCCGAGGAAGGAGATGGGGCGCTCAGTAAAGGGGCTGCCTCCTTTGAAGGAGGCCCTTCGTGTTCAATTCACCAATGCTGCCGGGCTTTCTTTCATACCCACCACCTGGTGACAGTGTGGGATGGCTTCCTGACCCAGCTGAACCGTATTGAGCTGAAGGAGGAAAAGCAGCAGCGGCAGCAGCAGCAATCCAAGACTACAAGAAGGACAAGTGAAACATGAAAAGGTGCGACGAGGCCAGGGTTTTAAAATTGGTCATTGTGGTAGCTGACAGAGCAGGGAGAAAAACACTGCAAAGTGGAGGGAGGGGGAGAAGCAGCTGGATTAATCTGAAAGCAAAGCAAGATGTGGCTACTAATACAAAGGGCTCAGCTTTGAAACAGTGATCTCCAAAGGTCAAGCGGCTGGCTCAGTGAAATTAGCCGAGCAATGCAGGGTGGCTTCCTGGTTGGAGTCAGAAAGTAGATGGAGCCCAAGAGCTCATCCTCATGTTTACAATGGGGGATGTTGCAGGTGGTAGTCTCTCTCGTCTTTCTCTCACTGCAGAACTCAAAAAAGTATCACTCTCAGTGTCTGAATAGGTGAAGTGCTGCATATTACGGTGTGAATTATCTGGTCAACATTTTAAATTTACTTAGCCTTTAACATTTCAGTTACTGGTAGGTTGCAGGAGGAGAAGAGACTGAAGACTTTAAGAGCAATCCTATGCAAATTTACACAGGAGAAAAGGCCTAAAGCTCCCAGCCTGCCCCAGACAGCATAGCTGACTGAAGCATGTGCAGTTTCTCCGAGAGAGAGAGAGAGAGAGAGAGAGAGAGAGAGAGAGAGAGAGAGAGAGATGCAAAGGTTTGCAGCCTTTATCACCTCGAGTCCATCAGCAAAGAGGACTCTGTCCTTGTGCAGTCCACTGATGTACCTCAGCGACACCAGCAAGTATACCAGATTGACAGTCTTTAAATTGTGGTGACAGGAAAACTGGAATCAGCCACACACATAAGCAGCTGAAGAGACTACATTTTTTAATGTGCATGCATGTATGTGTGGGGAGGGTAGTGAACTGGGGAGCAATTACAGGGCATATTAAAAGTCAGACCAAATGGCACATCCTATAGAGATTCGGTCTTGCTGAAGGATAAAAATAGCTAACGGCCTCTTCAGCATGTGAGGCCTTCCGTAGCATGAGTGAGGCAGAAGGGAACCCAACAGCAGGGAAAATATTCTTGGGAATATTTTGGGGAACTGTATGACTAACCTGGTCAGGCTGGTGCAGCAGTAAAGGTCAAAAAGACTGATCCAATTCAGGACCATATCCCCACACAGAAGAAATCCCTTTCTTAGGATCTGCAGCTCAAGATACCTTTCTTCAGAGGCTGCAATATCATTGTCTTTGTTGTAGGTTGTTGTTGTTGTTGTTGTTGTTGTTGTTGTTTTCCTGGTTTCCACCTGTGGTCCATCACTACTGGGAAAAGCAGAGGTCCAACAGGATGTCTGAAAAGAAGTCTGGACTGGTCCGGGCATGTAGTTTAAGCTGAAAATTCGGAGACAGATGGGTAAAGAAAGCAATGCTCCCATGATGGCTACCAGCATTCAGACTGCCAACTTGCAGGCCATCTGGTCAGAGTTTCAAACCACCACAGCTAAAAAGAAGAGGAAAAAAAGGGGGGGAAAGTATAAATTCAAGAGAAATAAGGAACAGGAGGGAAACAAGCAGTTGGTGGGACCTGAAGCAAGACTCTGATTAAAATGTCCATACAAAAAGGTAGACTGTTTTCCAGGAAAGCAAACAGTATCATCCTGAAAGCAATTAAAATGTCAACAAAGACCAAGGTTTCCAGCATTTAATACATATCCTGAGACCAGTTCAACATTATATTGCTGTGTTTTACTAGTTCATTCAAAAATTAATTACATTTATGTAGTCATTTGTGAAACTGGCATGAAGTTTAAATGGTTGAATCTAAAGCAGGGGCCCTCAAATTTTTTGAATAGGGGGCCAGTTGAAAGGTGCCAGCGATGGGCGTGGGCCACCAAGGTGGTGCAGGCGGGGGGCGTGGGCTGCAGGGGCACGCGTATGTTTGCAGAAAGACGGGCATGTGTGCACAGAGATCATTTTCTCCCAACGAGTCAAAAATCTCCCTGTGAGCAAGCCAGTGCCTCGGGGCCAGCTTGCTCGCAAGGAGATCGTTTCAGACTTGCTTGGAGAAAAGGATCTCCCGGCAGAAAAATGGCAGATTTTTCAGGTAGTTTGAGGCACATACTTTCTTGGTTGCATCTTCAACACTTTCTCGGTTACTGTCTTAAATTTAGAGCAATGGATGCGTATGCACATACATTTCACCTGTAGATGCAAAGCATCACAAACTTTGCAGTCCTTCAGGTTTCATGAACAGTGTTATGCTTTACTCTATGCTGCATTCCATTAAGGATTTTACAGTCCACTGGACTGTGGGTCCTGATTCCCCCTTGGAGGGCAGGGGACACCCATAAGGAGAGCTTCCCCTTTCCAAGAGGAGTCACTCTCTTTCCAGCATTATGAGCCAAAACAGCTCTGGAGGAAAGCAGACCTATCACCTGGCCCTGGAAAACTCCAAGATTTGCAGAAATCAAAGACAAAAGCCAGCCCAATGAGGAGTGAGTATATGCTCAGTGGCCAGAGAACACTGTTGAGAGGGGAGAAAAAGGATGTGAGAGCAGGAGAGATGGCACGGGGGATTCGGATGGGAGCCTTCTTGCACTTCCTGCAGGTAGGATCCTGAGCAGGGCAGACTTGCTTCCCTTGCCAGCCAAAACCTGTGTGGCCTGAACATCCGGGGACCCTCGCTGCTTCGTGCTGGCTGGCTGTGTGTCCGTGCCACCCAGACTGGAAATCACGCCAGTTTGCTTTATTGCTAGTGCACCTACATCCCAGCATTTTCTCCTCTTGCAAAAAGCCCAAGGAGACTTACATGGTCCTCCTCTTCCTCCTGTTCCCCATTATGTCCTTACAACAGCCTTTTGTGGTAGGTTAGCTGAGAGTGAATAACTGGCCCAAAGTCACCCAGCGAGTCCCCTGACCCAGAGGGGACTACAGTCTGGATCTCCCAGGTCCCAGGGCAGCACTCTAACCTTTGCATGACACTGCCTTTTAGTGGCCCTGTCTGTGTTCAGGAGGATGGGACTTTGCTGCATTCCTGTTTCTAATATCAGCACTGAATCCAGGCCTTGACACACGCAGTTTTGCGATGTTTGGCAGCTGGCAGCTCATGCCTGGAAGGCTTCCTTTACGGTCTGCTTGAGCTGAGTTGCTGCTGGGTCCTGGGACTTGAGATGTAACAGAAGCTTCAGGGAGGCCCAGAGGAGGTTCAGAGTAGGAAACACCTGTGCAGGCAGGCCAGGTTGAAGCTCAGTGATGATCCGGAGAATGTTAGGACTTTGCAACGATCATTCCCATTCCAGAAAACTACGTACAAGGAAATGCAGGTTGTGTGAACAAGTGCACAGGTGAAAAATAAAATTGCCTCAGTACTGGTGCACTGGATAACCTGGCCTATCTAGCATAATGTTACTTTAAACACTGCTGTTGACTGTGTAAATGTGTTTATGTGTAAGCATGTTTTGCTCTGAGTGCCGTGTAGGCCAGTTCTTGGTGAGATAAGAGAAAAGCGCGTGCACAATCTTAGTTTTACAGATCCGGCTTAGTGTGGTGGGAAGAAGGTTGAACTGGGGACCTGGGAGATCCAGGTTATCATTGCAATAATATTATGCTAGGTGGGTATCTATATTAGAGCTGAATTGGAATGTCCCAGAAGAGCTGGCCAGGCTAAGCAGCCCCAAAGGAACAGAGCTCCTGTGGCTGATGGAAGGCTGGTGTGGGCCACCATGCAACCCCCCATATTGCCTTTGGGATGACTCTGAGTCCGACGTAGACACTTTCAAGCAAGGCACTGGGGGGGGGGAGAACATGTTCCCCCACTGCTGCCCCCCATCATTGCCCCCCGCTTTTATTTTATTTTTAACATTCATATCCTGCCTTTTCTTCCCCTTGTAAGGAACCCCAGGCAGTTCACTGGTCTTTTCCTCTACATTTGACCTCCACAATGACTTTGTGAGGTAGGTGAGACTTTGTCACAAAGTCACCCCATGAGCTTCTTGGCTGAGTGAGGACTTGAACCCGGGTCCAGCACTACCACACCACCCTGGCTGCCGTGCATGGAGAGCAGGTTTGAGTTCTTGCTGCTTCTGATTTCCTGGTAAGCTCCCCTCTGCCCAAACACAACACACTTCTGAAAATTGTTAGTTTTTCCCATCCCTTGAGAAAGTGGAGTTGACAAAGGTAAGAGCACATCTTTTTCATTCAGCTGAAATCTATACTGCTCCTGTTTCTGGATGAACAAGCAGAAGATCAATGAAAAGCAAACAGTAGGATTTCATCTTTATGGAAATTTGCCAGATGTTTTGGAGCAGGATTTAGAATTGTCAGGACCAAAACATTAAATTAGGACCCATAATGCAACAAGTTTACTTCTGGTTAAATCAACTTTATCAGCAATAATAATGGTTCATCTTAGCCTAAAAAGAGGAGGGTGATAACAGTTCCTTATTTTATGTATTGTCATTAATCTGCTGGTGACATTGAGGGACAAAACTGCTTCTTCAAGACATTGTGGGATGAAACCTCTTCTTTGTCTAGGGCCAAAGTAAAATATTGTGTAATATGTGATAGTTTTCTTTAGCCCCATGGATGTGTGCATGACCCTGACTTGGTTGGGGAGGTTAGAGAGAAAGAGGGAGAGAGAAAGAGAGAGAACGGGGCAGTCTTAGCTTTTTCGGTCAGTCATGCCACTTTGAATATTCATTAAGGCACTCATGTCATGCCCTGCCAGACATAGGATTTACCTGTGAATGCCTGGTCAGTGGCCATGGAGGCTGTTGCTTGATTCAGCTGATTGCAAAATCAGAATGCCGTTTGGGGATGAGGAGGCTGTTGTCCTCTTGCCGTAATCCATCCATTCCATGAAGCCTGCTAAGTCAGGTGAATGAGGAGATGGTGGGTGTGCTACCCTGACCCCCTTTAATGACTTGTTTAGAATGAAACTTAGCTGGGAAATCCTGAACCCCCAAACTTCTCCAGGGAACTTGAAAGCATGACGCTTCTGCTTCAAGCCAGGAATGCCACCGTCCAAGTGGAGGTGAGCCTGCTTGTGTCTGCTGCCATAGGCAGACTTACAAGTATGCCAAAGTTTCCCTGAGCAAACGAGCTGGCAGTTTCTTCAGAACAAACATGAGCTAATATTAGGGATGAGAACTGCTTCCAGAGTTAGGAACTTGGATGGGCTTGAAGATGGATTTCAGTCCAGGGAAGATCTGGAGCCCTTTGAAGGGTTTATTTATTTATTTTATTTATTTAAAACATTTCTATGCCGCCCCCATTGCAACAAAGCCTTGGGGCGGCTCACAAAAAGGCAGCAAGAGTGGTGCGGCCAAATCTTGACCGGACCTCTGTGAGCTGGAGGGAAGGGACCACTCTCCTCCATGCAAGTACAATAGCTAGCCCAAGCCATCTAGCCCAGTGATGTGAGCAGAGGCAGGATAGTCATCTGTTGGGGATGCTGAGGTTGTGTCTGCACTGCACAGAACAGGGATTTGAACCAGGTGACTTCCAAAGAGCCGTCTCTATGATTCTAGCCCTGTCCTTGTCTATTCACTCTTGGGAGCTTATATCTAAGGTGTCCATGCTAATATGAGTTGAACAGTTAATGCATGTAACAAGCAACTGTTGCGGGCATTCACTGCATCTCATGGCAAATGCGCATATTGTCTGATCACGAACAGGGAATTCTGCACATTCTCATATTTGGCCCTTACACGTGACCTCTATGGGCTTTGGGAAATGTGCATAAAGGATCACTCAGAGCACCTCCTTGCATTACCACGCCCTGCTACACAGGCAGACCAGGGCCAGATCTGAGTGGACGACAGGACTGTAACCATATCAGGCTGCACATTCGAAATCCTCAACTTCCCCATGGGCAGAAAACTCGCACACTAATGAGTGGGCGGAGGGAGGTGCCCCTGATGTGCGAGGACACGGCAGGCCCTGAGATGGGGCAGACTCCCGTTCCTCCCCTCTCCTGCCAGCCCTGGCTTTCCATTTATTCATTTCCTGCTGTGGGTCATTGCAAGCTCCCTGGGGCTGGAAAGTTCCTTTCTTCAGACCGAAAGGCATGAGGTGAAGCCCACTCCAGGCAGCCTCACGGGAGGGCAGGGGCTCGTTTCCTTTATGCGAGGCTGGAGCCTGCCGTTGCTGCCGGTGTTCCCCGGCTCCGCCCAGCCTGCTGTGCCTCACTGCTGCCCCTGACCCTGTCCCTTTAGGCTGGGGTCCGACTAGGTATCCTGCTCCGAGTCTGGATGCTGCCTTAAATATACTGTTCCCAGAGACCCCCGTTATCATTTCAATGGTATCCTCTCTCCCAAGATTGTTTTCTTTTTGGGGTGTCTTCTCCCCTCCCACCCTTTCCTGTTTGTTTCTGCACCCTACTTTTCTTCTGCACTCTGCCCTCGATGATTTGACTCCTTTTGTGCTGCCTCATCTTCTTCTCCTTCCACTTCTGGCAGGAACTTTGTCTCATTAATGAAGCATACTTGCTCATTTATCTTCCTGACTGCCTCCTTCCTCCCACTCAGGCTCTTTCACCCTTAGCTACCGCAAAGATTGCTTACTGTTACATATCCACATTGAACCAGATTAAATCTCGGTAGGTTTCTGACGACACTGAGAAAAGTGCGAGTCCTGCCAATCCACTGGTTACACTGAAATATCCAGTCAATAGCCATAATGAGATACATAATGAGAGAGCCAGTGTGGCGTAGTGGTTCAGAGCTGGGACTGGGACTCAGGCGATCTGGGTTCGAGTCCCCGCTCAGCCATGGAGCCACCTGGGTGACTTTGGGCCAGCCACAGACTCTCAGCCCAGCCTACCTCACAGGGTTGTTGTTGTGGGGATAAGATGGAGGAGGAGAATGATGTAAGCTGCCTTGAGCCCTTTGTAGGAAAAAGGCAGGATATAAATCGAAAAATAAAATAAAATAAATAAAAATATACAACCCTGGAGTTTGCCAGTGAACACACACGAACCACAAGGGCCTGGGATGACGGAGGCCGGAGCAGAGCAAACTCATTCAAAGACTAGCCAAACCTCTACAGGCAGTGCAATCTTATTCATGTCTGGGGAAGCACTTCTAGTGTCCCGGGAAGTGGCATTTTTGCTTTTATTCTCAAGTGCACGGTCTGGTCAAAACACTTTGCCTAGTACAGGAAGGTGTGAGAAGTGCGGCCTAAATGCTGAAAATCATTTCAATAGTCCTGTCTTTCTAAACAAAACATTCAGACAAAAATCCTGTTTTTTCAAGGCACTCAGGGCAAAACTAGACCTGGTGTTAATTGAGTGAATGCAATTAACATTCACATGTTTTCTTATGCAAATAGTAGCCATGGAGTCTCAGAAGCACTTGGAAACACAGGGCAGAAGAAGAGAGTTTAACGCTCTCCCTGTGCCGTGGCCCTGACAAAAATTAACTTGTAGGAGCTCTTATTGGCAAATAGCGGGTGGAAGGAACCAAAATTCAGCAGGATCAGGATCAGGGGATGGTGTATACTGTCTCCGCTTCAACTCCTGCCGTCCTGCTTCTCCTTGGGACACCTTACATTCATGCCACTCTTACCTTACATTCGTGCAATTCTCATCATGTCTAGCTTGGCCCTCAAGAATCTGAATCTGGCAACATTCTAGAGGCAGCACTAGCAACTCAAAAGTAGTGGTGTTGATCACATTTTCGAAAGAAAAGGAGTAATGAAAACCTGCCGCTTTTATTCTGAAGGCCAGGCAGCCACAGGGCTGCAACACAGATCCAGTTGGATACTTCATACTCATGCACAGATGTTCAGTCTAGGGGTGTGTCGGGAATCCATTTTTGGGGTGGAAATCCGTGGGGTTCCCTGGGATCAGCTGCCTGGACCTCAGTCTGCTTTAACGAGAGCCAGTGTGGCGTAGTGGTTAAGAGCATGGGACTGGGACTCAGACGATCTGGGTTCGAGTCCCTGCTCAGCCCTTTGTAGGTAGGATTTAAATCGAATGAATGAATGAATGAATGAATGAATGAATGAATGAATGAATGAATGAAACGTGGCTATGAGCATGGCCAGAATTTGCCAGGAATCTGGAGAAAGAAGGTTGCCAGTTGCACAACCTTGGTTAAGCAAGTTTGAAGACTTCTTCACAGCTCAGTTCGCTCTCCAAGACAGGGCTGAGCAAGTGGAGGAAATCCACCAACACTAGAGGATCCAATGCCATGGAGCTTCAACACGCCCCGACCAGAGACTTTTGTACACACTGATTAGCGAAAAGTCAAGGCTTTTAACCAAGCGGCCAATGACATAAAGGAACCCTGCAATATTATCAAGAAAATCTACTCTGCCCAAACTTCAGTCCTTTCATTTCCAAGACCAAATTCAGAATCCTTAGTGGTCTAAAAGTTGAGTCCTTTCTGTGCCGCAAAGTCAAAAGGAACTTAAAAATTAGTCTTTATCAGTCTTAGCTCCCTTGTTCACTCTGAACTTGGAAGAAAATTGGATCTGGTTTCTGCTTCAGGAATTTAAACCAACAAAAGCCCTGTGTGGGAATTATGAAGATGGAGCTAGGGAAAGGCTTTACTTGTACCTTTCTGGCACCCAACCGGGAGCTGAAGTAGAGAACCATCTGGGAGAATCCATATCAGGAAGAGTCTCAGCTTATCACTGAATGCCTATGGAACATCTGATGCTTTTAATCCCAAGTGCATGATCTGGCCAAAATGCTTGGCTTACCCCTCTGCAGTTGACTGGCGTGAGCTCACAAGCACCTATGTGACACCACCACCTCCTCTCCCTTCAAAAGCCTCTAAATCTTGCTTTTCCTTTGCCTTTGCTTAATCCCTTAATCCTCATCTCCAGTTGAGATGAAGTTTAAAGGCATATAACTTGATTTGTTTCCCTTCCCGCCATGTTGCCACTGGCTTTCCTGCTCCTCCATGTTCCCCTGACACCCTTCCTCTTCCTCTCTTCTCTTCCTACTGTCAGCATCTGGATCATAACTTGCTGCTGGAGTTGGGATGGGGGCCAGAATGAGGGTGGGGCTGACTATGAAAGGGAGACGTGCAGAGTCATTGATGCTGCTGTCTTGTGGTGTGCTCACATACTTGTATAAATAACAACAAAATAAATCATGTCTTCAAAATCTCACTCTTGCCTTCTCGAGAAAGCCAGGCCCTAGCCATTCCACGAGGGGAGGGGGGGGGAGTCCTGCTGTCATTGCATTTGCCCTTTGTTTTACCTTTGTGTCATATCTAAGGAATAATTAATTGTTTTTATTTTACAAGTTCTTGTACAACCACTTAACATTCAGTCTCCCAGCTGATCTAAAGTCCATCTTTTGATGTGCCTGGTAGTTAATGAATTTCTCAAGTGAAAACACAGAAATGTTAACCAAAAAGCTTTAATGAATGTTTTAATTATGGGAACTGGGCACACTACACTGCGCAACTCTGACCTTTGGTCCAACCTCAGAAAGTCCCATGCAAACGAAATGTCCCAGCCGTGGCAGCAAACAAAGGTCAGCTCCTATCGAAAGATCCTTATCAGCCCCTGCTGCCAACAACTCAAGGCAAAATTAAGTAGAGCTTTTGATTTGTTTAACCTTGAATTCTCTGCTGCTTGGTCTGAGAACACACAACTTATAGAGGTCATAAAATGGAATGCACAACTGGGGAGCGGACAAACAGTTGCTTTCCCATCCCAACAAGGCCAGGGGGGCATCATTCAAGTCACAGTACAATTTGTAATTTGAAAGAGGAACAAATAGAACATAATTAGCCTCCTGTTCGGTTGCATACCTTAGCAATGGAAAGTCAATGGAACAAAAGCTCTACAGCCAACCGTCCTGCAGGTGGGCAGGTGGAGAAGTTTAAAGGACACGCTGCACGTGAGCTACTCTGGTGTACTCAGCTGACCCAAACACCCTGTGAATTCAAACATTTGATTATCTGGATCTCATCGACCTTACATGGCCCATTTGAATCAATGGAGTTTATCGGGGGCATTCAGAATGTGGGGTAGAAAATGCTGTAACTGCCCAACAATGCAGTTGATGAAGCTACGTGCCACCCGAAAAGCCAGTGAGGGGTAGCGGCCCCGGTGGCGCTTCCATGCTGACGATGCTGCCATTGGACGGCTGGACTCAGAGTGTGCATACAAGGAGGGGAGTTCTTCCATCGCAGGGATACTCCAAGCCACTTTCCGGATTTTTCAGCCCCAGGCAAGCACATACGTACTTAAGGAGTAAGCCTCCGGCCCTTTTGCTTGTGGAGACAATGTTTTACACAATTGCTCAGTAAGAGGCAAAACTGATCCCCTGCTTCCATGGTTTCTGACCAATGAGTTCAAAGGCACCAGTGTCTCATCATTTTCAAATGTCAGAACATGTCATTTGGTTAATACTGAATTCAAGTTAATTATGCTATAGTTATCCATTGTTCTATTTCTTTACCACACAGTAGTGAAAGCTTTCAGGGCAGTCCACAAAACAAAATTTAAGAATACTCAAAATAGGGTATGCTACCGGCATATAGTTTCTGGTTGTTCTACACTGATCACCCCCTCCCCACAGTCTCTAAACTGCGTTAGATAAATCACCAAATGTTTGGAATTTCAGCTTCCAGAAGCCCCTACTACTGAAGGTCAGTAATGCTGGAAGCCCAAGTCCTGAATACTGGGAGGTCTCCTAGACCAGGGGTCGGCAACCCGCGGCTCCGGAGCCACATGTGGCTCTTGAATGCCTCCGCTGTGGCTCCGTCACTCGCGTCACAGCCGCCGCCAATCCATGGCCCGTGCCAGCCGATCCGCAACCCATGCCGGTCTGTGGCCCACGCCGGCACAGCGCTTGGATAAATCGAAGAAAAGAAAAGTTTCTGAAGAAAACCAAATGTTTAATGATACTTGGGTAGATTCATTTGCTTTTACTGATGACGAACTTATGGGATTTGCTGTTTAATGCATGGAGCCCTTTAGCACTGACTTTGACTCTTCAGGAAGCTGTTCTCCTATTCAAAATATATGAAAGGAGTCCTACTAGTTTATAATGTAAGATTAAACATAAGTTTTTAGTGACAGAACAAGAGCTGCAGCTAAATCATAATGAAGATATACTGTACATAAAGGTAAAGGTAAAGGTTTCCCCTTGACATTACGTCCAGTCATGCCTGACTCTAGGGGGCGGTGCTCATCTCCGTTTCAGCCAGCATTTGTCCGCAGACAGTCTCCATGGTCATGTGGCCAGCATGACTAAACTCCGAAGTGCACGGAACGCTGTTACCTGTCCACCGAAGTGGCGCCTTTTTATCTACTTGCATCTGCATGCTTCCGAACTGCAAGGTTGGCAGGAGCTGGGACGGAGCAACGGGAACTCACCCGTTGTGCAGATTTGAACTGGCGACCTTTCGATCAACCAGCCCAGCAGCACAGTGGTTTAAACCACTGCCCCACCTGCAGTCCCATACTGTACATAGCATTAAGGTAAAAAACGATATATGCAGTGTTATCTTCTTTTTAGATGTCAAAAGGGTTTTGCGGCCGTTGGTGTTTTGTTTTGTGTGGGAAATGGGTCCAAATGGCTCTTTGAGTGTTAAAGGCTGCCGACCCCTGTCCTAGACCCTCTGGCTCCAGCATTCCTGGCTACGTGAGGTACAAGCAGATGTTGTGTGGCACAGGGCTGAGAAGAGTTGCCCAGCCTCAGCTACAGGAGGTCGTGGGCATGGCTGGCCAAAGGCCAAGCAGAAGCTCAGACAAGCAGCACTTTTGGCACCGCTCCCCTATCCAGCTTGTGGACCCCTTCTCTTCACTGCGCGTTCAGCCTGCTTAGCAACAAGGTGATCCATGAATTTCACCGGTGGTTTCTTCCTTTTATGCAAGACTTTGTTAAGTGCATTCTCTCCCATGCATGCCATTTGATGTAAATGAGAATGGAAAATGGAGACTGGTGTTATAAATGCTGCTGCTGCTGCTGATGAAGACAGAAGGGTGGCTACAGAGCCCTTGATACCAGGCAAAGGGCCCTTTTAAACCATAGCTGCAGCTGTTGGGTGGATAGACCATAACAAGCGTCTTCCAAGCCTGGCACCCCAGGCACTGCCCTGGGTTGCTTGCCATTAAATTGGGGCCTGAGGGTAGGCAAGAGGGATGCATTCAAAATCCATATCAGTTCTTTCCCTGTCCTCCCCCACTCCAGATTGACCCAGTGTGCACCTTCAAGTAAAACACAGATTTGAATGTGATAGTTGCATCCGTAAAACATGACAAGCAACCCAGCATGGTTACCATGGTTTGCAGTTTTTTACCATGTCTGCCTGACAGGCAATCGAGTGGTTTCTATATTATCATGGTGACCATTCTCCCTGCTCAGTCCTCCTGCTGTTGCTACGTATCCCATCACCCACTGTGCCTGAAATTCAATTTCAGGGTGCATTGCCTTCTGCCAGTTTTGATCTGCAGGTAGAGGCTGGAGGGCTGGAGCAGCTCCTGCAGCTGCCAGTTGTTCCAGGGATGCTGTGGTGGTTGCATACCAGGACCATGGAAACCACGATCCTGGGTTCAGACAACATGACAAGCCACAGTGGTAGCCACCATTGTTTGTTATCATGGTTTCTAAAGACCACATTTACCCTGGTGAAATGCCACAACTGGGTTTGGATGTCAAAAAGAAAGCAGTGGTAAACACCCCCCCCGCCCCAACATGGCTTTTTAACCCCAACTGATCTGAGGTTAATGTCCATCCATTTCCAACCATGCAGTGAAATTCACAGTATGAGTGGAAAATGTAACATGCACACAAACACACTTTAATTACTGTAATAAGAATTAGCACATTTCTGTGACAGACATTTTAGGAAAAATGCACGTAACAGTATGCAAAATGTTCCTGTGAAAAGAAAATAGCAAAGATTACAATCTGATACAGACATGAAATGGAGCAAGCTTTGGAGAATGTGGGCAACCTCACATTTAGCCTGCGTGTACATCCCTAGAGGGCACAACCACTCTTCCCCAAGCCACGTCCAGCAGCTCCATCACATTACGCGGTTCTTACAACCACCATACCAGGTGAGGATTCCCTCAAGAACGAGGGCTGCCTTTGCCGGCCCCTGTCTTCTGTTATGGATTTTTTCTACAGTTTATTTTCTGCTTTGATTCATCTGATCTATGAAGAACCTCCTCCTCCTCTTCCTGTGGCCTGTGACAGGGTCATTATTGACTATACATAAAAACAGGGTGAAATCTCTCGCAGCTCAGCATTTCTCCGTGGGTGCCAGAAGTTTTGCCTGCCACCTCCTTCTCGGATTGTCAGCAGTAATGTTATGAAAACGTTAGACCAAGGATTAGGAAGGGTGATGGGAGTGTGGATGCGGAGGGTGATTTATTATAGATGACATGCATTTCGGGCTTATGCATTCACAATGGCCATGCCTGCAAGAGCTGGAGTGCCAGCTTGCACACACTGTGCAAAGATGAATAAATGAATAATTGTTTTGATAATATTAAACAGCATGTGTGATGTCGCAGAGCAACATCTGTTATTAACAGTATCAACAAAAGGAGGGTTTTCTAGAAACTGATTACGTGTCATTCCATGGAGAGGAACAGTGTGGTGTGTCCTACTGCCCTGCTGTGATAGGCAGAAACAAGTTTAGGTGGGCAGAAAGCAACTTTCTTCTGGAGACTCCTGTTTTCCTAGTCAAGGAAAAGAGAGGAAACCAAACAAGGGCCTCCTTCATTCAACCATACTTGGTGCTTGTGAAAGCAGTATATATTTCATAATAAAACAGTCTGCAGTGAGCGGAGATGGGTGACTCTGTGTTGGGTTTTGGACATCATTTTTTTCCATTCTGTTCCCAGTTTAATCCAGATTATTTTTTTCATCTTTCTTGAAATGCGTTTATAATCTATTTTTCATATATATTTGCATGTGAATTTTCTCTCACGAGATGTCAAAATCCTTCGGATGCTTTGCAGCTCTTGAGAGCTACAGCTTGTGGAGAAGCATAAAATCCCAGGGAATGCTAAATTCTGATCCACAGTCTAATCCGGAAGGGGTTAGTTGGGTAATTCCGTGCAGCAGTCCCAAACGCTTGACTTCCTCCACCATCCCTCGAATTGTTATAACTCTCCGCAATCAGGGGACTATACTTGGAAGGCACATTTCCACAGGACCACCTTTCCGAAGGCCCCGCTGACCGTGCTTGGGGGAGAGCAGACTCGCGGGCCAGTGTGCCGTAGCAGCAGTTGCTGCAGCATTTCTCGGAAGCGGTCCCTCTGAACCCAGCGAGTTTGTTCTCAGCTCCGCAGAACATCACGTTGCTGTGCCGCCTGATCCTATGCAGTGTTATGGGAAGCATCATGGATTTCAGTGGAATTGATCTGTCAATTGACATGCCCTCCCGTACTTAAGACTAATTGAAAATAAAACACTTCTCATCTTATTCGTCTGTAAAGTCTGAAGGCGTGCAACCAGTCTAAGCACTGCAGCAGCCAGTTCTGCCCCTGCTTATGCACGTACGCCCAGGCCCCCAGCCCAAATGTCTTGAGTCAAGAACAATGTGCACTTACAACGAGCAGACCCAGAAGTCCCGCTGCATCCTTGAGCCGCAAGTGGGTGGCGGTGGGAAGCGCTGAGCAGCAAGGAGAGGAAGGAAGGGAAGAATAGAAAGAGAAGGAAGGGCGGAAGGGGAGAGAGCAGGGGGAAAGTGGCAAGCGGCAAAAGCAGCGAGCTGTGAAGTCGGAACTATTTCCATGGTGGCTGCGGAACTACAGCAGCTTTTCCTGCTCATGAAAAACTAGCATGTCCAAGCCAGTGTGTCTCGGATCATGGGGAGTTAGTGACAACTGGGACACTTTTAAAGGATAAAGGAGTCCCATCTCCATCATCATCCAGTTCTTGTTAGCTCAAAAAGTGTTAACCCTTAATAATCCTTTTACTATTTGTTCTAGTAAATAAATATTTCCATCTAAACTGTTTTAAGAACTGTACTGTATACCCACCCCCACACACAGTCTCTCTCACACAGTCTCTCTCTCTCTCTCTCTCTCTCTCTCTCTCTCTCTCTCTCTCTCTCTCTTCAGCACCTATAATTACTTTATTATTACTGTGTTATTATCAATCTTAAAATGCTGTATTGTTCTTAAGATGTTTTATTTATTTATTTATTTATTTATTTATTTATTTATTTCCATTTCTGTGTAGGCCCCATAACCCAAAGGTCCTCTGGGCAACTTACAAATTCTAAAACAGTGTAAAATGCATTGGGTACAACAAAACAATAATCAGATAAAATAGAGAACACAATAAAATAATAGATAACATCCCATGATAAAATATAGCTGCACACACCACAGTAAAAACAGCCAATAAATTAAACAAAATTAAATTAAAGCAAGTAATCCATAACAAAATATAAAACTATAAAATTAAATTAAATTAACCAAAAACTTCTTTACATTTTTTGAAAAAGTGTTTTATATGGTGTATATGGAAGTGTTTCTTAAGTGTTTTATACACTTTTTATATATGTGATCTGACTTACAAACAATTTTGTATTGAAGACCATCTCAGGAATGGAACTCGTTCTTAACCTAGGGAGTGGTTATATTTCAGGAACATCTGCAGGGAGTTTTCGCACATGCCGCTCTACTTGTGAAAGGTTTGCTACGTGTAGCTGGGAATCCATCGGGGCTACAGTGGCTCTTTTTTTGCAGAGGAAAGCCCTGTATTTGTAGGTATCCTCGACTGGATGGGCTCTCCAGCCCATTACTGGCTGGAAATCAAAGCCCCGAAAGGTGAAAGAGCGAGGACCTTGAAGTTGTCCACCATCAGCACATGACCAGCAAACTGGGCAAACATATAGGCCCACTAGTCAGACTTCTCCACTATGTGGAGATGTATGGTATTTACATTATGCTTATTATATCTGCATGTCTACTTATGCAATATGCATTGCATATGCTATGCAAATTGCTTTCCTTTTATCCTTTTCTCATGCTGCATTTCCTCTTTTTTGGCAATGCGTAAGTGACTACCCTGTGCTATAGTGTGCTTACAATTGCAGCCATAACCTTTTTATTTAAGCCAAGCACAACTAATTCTGTCTTCATTAAATTTTCCTTGGTCCTTTGTGATTTGCTGATTCTTAATGCTTGAAATGTGGCTTCCCCTATTTTCATTTTTAAGGGTAAGCAGCTCTAGATGCAGATGTGTATAATGATAATTGCTAGGAAGCAGTGTCCCTGAAAGAGACAGCATTGGGCAGGTATACCAAAGGTGATGAAGAGTACCATGCATTAAGGGTGACTTGAGCCAAATCTTATTCTCCACTTTGGAAAAATTTAGGAAGGGGCTTGCCTCTCAGTATTGGATTTGTAGCACCTTAGAGTGGAGCTCTTTTCTCACATTCAGCAAAGTTTTATTTTATGTAGCTGACAAGGGTCTTGCAAGGAGATCTTTGATATGATGGGTGTTAAGTCTACTAGCTCATGCAAGCTCAGCTATGCTTCAATATGTTCATTTGTTTATTAGATTTATTTATTTATTAAAACATTTCTATGCCGCCCCATTTGCCGAAGCCTCGGGGCGGCTCACAACATAAATTAAAATACAAGAAATAACAATATAAAATAAGTTGCCCTGGCCAGATAAAATAAGCAAATAATATTAACAATTAGATTTATATCCTGCCCCTTTAGCCAGAAAGACTCTCTGGGCAGGTTACAGGATTACAAAATATAGCAATGTACATAATAAAAATAAATAATCCCAGATTAACAAATGTTACTACAATAAAATCTGAACAGTCAGGCAACAAAACATGGCAATAGAACTTCACAATAACCTCAGATCTTTACCAATAAAGACATAAACAAAGGCACAATAGCACTAAGATGTAAAATACCACCAAGTATTATAAAACTTTTCACAATATTTATTTAAATATCAGGTAAATAAAAAGCTCTTCGTCTAGAGCAGAAGAGAATAAAGAGAAAGCTCCAGGTGAACTTCTTTGGAGTAGACAGTTCTGGAACGATCATCCTTTTGTCAGCTTCTGAGTCTGCTGTCCGTTCATTTATTTTAATTGCCCCCCCCACCTGCCCCCATACAGTGCAAGTGACTGGAGAGACCAGGGATCACACTTTCAAGTTGGAGGGTGTGCGACTAGCCCTAGAATCAGGTGCCATGCCTCTTGCTCATAGCTGCTTCACTGATGTTGTGCTCTCTGAAAACACGTGCACATGCATTGTGTGTAAGTAATATGAGGCTGCACAACCCCCTTGAAAGGCAGCTAAACTTTGACATCCTCAGCATAACACTGCAACTTGTGTTGGTTCCGCAGGGATGTACCTTTTCTCAGAACAGGGCAACCTCAGTGAAAGGCTGAGGGACAATGGACCATTCCAAAGACTTGCGCAAAAATGGCGATCGTCATTTCTTGGCAGCAGAGTCCTCCTAGAAATGCCAAAGTTTATGTCATCTGTGGCCTCTGTATTATTCAAATAATGGTACTTTTACTTCTCAGGATGATTTGAAGTAACAGAGCAATGGACTGAGAGAGCCACTGCAGTTCATAAACACTGGGTTCTTTCCCCACCCTTAACCTCAGGAAAAGAAATGCCATGCTTCGGGTAGACGAGGTCACAGAAAAATCCAGACTGCAGGTTTCTCAAGTGTCACAGCATCCTGTTCTCATGGAGAACATTCCAAATAGCAATGCGGGGATGTCTGTTGAGCAATGACTGGGCCACTTAAAGGCATGTGTGTTCTCTGTCAATGGTATTACATGGTTCGCTAGTTTTCTGAATATGACTGACATAATTTCTCCTGCTTTGGCAGCTGTAAAAGGGAGTTTCTTTTAGAAGCAATGAAGTGCATGGACCCAGAAATGTATTGTCACCGAGGACATATAATCAAGGGTATAATAGAGTAATGCAAGAAGGCACCTCAGTGGTAAAGTCATTGCCTGTCAGGAAGGCAAAGTGATGATTCTGTTGTCTAGATGTTGGTACGCAAAACACTAGAACAAATTTTGAGGGGAGCATTTTGGGATTCGGTCTGTCTCAGACTTGGGGGGAAAAAACCCAAAACATGCCTAATCAGCTGTGAGGAAGTCTGAATAACTCAAAGGCAACCAGTAGGAAGAACAGAGTCTTTGGGAGTGTATTTATTTATTTATTTAATTTATTTATTTCACATTGCCTGCCACAAATTAACACTTACAAGTACTGGTTGTCAGTCAAGTAAACAATGTGTGCGACATTTACTTTGGGACACTTATTTGCAAGGCTTTTATAAAATTAAACATGTTCTTGACCTTTCCCTACATCTTCTGAAATCTTCTACTGTCCTCATTTGGTGAGGCCTTCTGCACACCTTGCCTCCTCCTGGAGCCCATGAAAATAACACAGACAGGGTCTTTTTTGTCGTGGCACCCAGTTGTAGGATTCTCATGGAAGATTCACACAAGCGAGCTCCCAGAGTTTCATGATGAACTGAAAATTCTATTGTCCAGGAAGCAGATTACCCGATTGCTGATGGAATAAGATCTCTTTTGGGAGGCCTTCTATAGGTCTGCTTCTTTTGACTGCCGCTTTTCCCTACTACTGTTATTTGGGGGCTTTAAAAAAAATTCTTGTCATTTGTGGTTTTTAATTCCCTGAATGATTTTTGCTTTTTATGCTATTAGCCTTCTTGAGCAGTCTTTCAGTACTGAAATGGCAGGACAGAAATCTTTTGAGAAACAGCTAAATAAGTTATAGCTGTACGGATATCAATATACCCTTTCAGAACTGGAGGTACACTGTAGGCAATGAACAGATAGTATACCAAGATGGTATTCTTTTTCTCGTACTTCTCCGTTATATACTTTGTTTCATATATACACACATGTGGAGACACACACACACACCCCACCCAAGGTGGCCACACAAGGTCCCAGATAGTCTCCCTTCCAAGCTCTGACCAGATGCAGCCTTGCTTAGCATCAGCAGGGTGGCTGCCCCGTGTGCCACATTTACACTATCAAAGCGGGGCTGTGCGGCTAAGCAAAAGTGCTCTCCTCAGAGCCTTCACTGGAGATGCTGTGAGCCTTACAAATGAGCAATCTGTGCAGAAAGTGCCAATGGGGTGCCATCCTGGAACGTAGCTGAGTTCTGCTCAGCCTCACGCATGTCTGGGCAGGAGAGGACTGCCAGCCGGCTTTTGAATTTTGCCTCCCAGGGTTCCTGAGAGGTGAAAATCAAGAAGAATGGCTGGGCGATAAGCTTCCTTTGGGACTGGCAGGCTGCTGTGCGGATGGCCAAAGAAAGCTCTTCTTACCCACTACTACAGAGAGCAGTGAAACTTCATGGCTTTGGTCCAGGTATGAATTCTAGGGCTGCTCAAGAAGGGAGAAGGGAGAATTTCAAGGCCTCTGCATTTTTCCTTCTCTGAAGAAAGAAAAATTATTCCCACACCTCTCATCTCCAGACTTGCTCCTGGGTCATTTTCGAGTGGCACTCAGTGGGACAGACACAGAAATTATGTCTGCTTATGCTCCTGCTCCCATTCCCTCCCTTCTCCAGTCACTGTGGGCAACTTCCAAAGTGGGGCTGCCCTGGAAAATAAGCCAAGGTATCTCCAATTTTATTCTACCTTTTCAGCAGTCCACCGTGAGCCTGGAGGAAGTCACCCACATCCACGCAGAGAAGCATCTGGGCTGATGGCAGGCAGGCAGGGAGGCTGGATTCTGCCTCTGCCTTCCCTCCAGACATGGAATGGCTTTCCACAAGGCGGCTTAATGTCTCACCTCAGAATGCAGCTCAAGGGTGGACAGGACAGAATAATTATACTTACATTTGGAGAACACGTTGTTTCTTTTCCCAGCGTAGGAAATCTATCTTTCTCACAGTTTGAGAACCCGCCACAAATATCAGCCCCATTTAATGATCCTCAGCAGGGAACATTTAATGATGACTTAATGATTTTGAGTGAAGAGAAGACCAGGTGAAAGCAATTATTGGGAAGGATCCAAGATCTGCCTTACCAAGAAAGAGTCGATGCATTGGTCCATCTAGACCAGAACTGAGTGCATCCAGGCTTTTCGGAGCATCCATGTTTCCTCCGTAAGTCTGCTGCTTGAAGGGCCAGCCATCCCATGAGGCAGCACGAAGCAGCCGATCTTGGAAAGCAGTTTTTATAGAAGCCAACTGTCAATAATTGAGTTTGTCATTATATTTGTACTCCTTTGGCAGGAGATCTCATTTTGATTTCCTGTCTCAGGCACAAAAGTAACTAGTGCTCTCTTCAATTTCCTTAAATGAGAGATGGCAGAGAAACCCTATGAGCAGTGTTTGCTAATGGTAGAGTTATTGATAGCCCACCCTTTCTTGCAAAAAGCCCAGGATGGCTAACCACCCATATGGCTCCTGAATGACAGCAGCATGAGGCACAGCCAAATCTCCTGGAAGGGGTGCCACCTGGGAGAAGACCCTGCCACATCTGGAAGACTCACAGACCATATCCCTCAAGGGCACCACAAGTAAAGCCTCCCAAGCTCTCCTTAAATCCCAGTTTGGCCAATACTGATCATTATCAGTGGGTAGATTCTTGCTGGTCATGGCAACCCCACCACTACGGGAGGGTGGAATCAGGCAGTGAACAAGCTTATTGAAGAGAGTGAGACGGACAAAGGAGCAGGCTGTGCTAAATGCCATGCAGAGAGGTCAGCAACTCTTGTGGAAGGAAGGAAGGAAGGAAGGAAGGAAGGAAGGAAGGAAGGAAGGAGCATAATTTGGTTTCTGTTTGAATCTGCTGCCTTTCATCAGACCAGAGAAAAGGGCGTACTGCATGTTCACATCGGAGGCTTGCTTAGCACAAACATGGGGTTGTTATGGCAGCAAAAAGCAGTGGTGCCAACCCGCCCTACATTTTACCTTAATTAATGTACTACCGTGTGTGAAGTAGCTCTCAGCAAACTAATTCTTTCAAATTCTTGAGAGTAATTGGGGTGGTGGAGGGGGGAGCAGAAAAAAGATGGAAACAGGTGCTGGGCAGATCAAAGAGTAGAAGAAGAGCTATCTGGCAGGTTTACTAATGGAAAGATAATGGCTTTTATAAGGATGATGGGGTGGGTGGGTGGAGGAATAAAGTGACAGTCCTAAGGGTGAATTAAAAGAAGAGAAGAGTCCTTGTAAAATGAAGCTGTAACACAAATCCATTAGCTGTAAACACTGGATAATAATAATCCTGTAAATGGTACTCCACTTCCATTTGGTACATCATTGTAGGTGAAAGGTGGCAGCTTGCCATCCACAAATAGACTCGGCTTTATTTGTGCAAATGGTCTTGGATAAGTCTACCGGACATACGGACAGCTGTATCAGAGAGGGGCGACTAGGCAAGAAGGACGGTTCAATTTGCAACATAATGTCTTAGAGAACCTGGTGTTTGATCTGTGCATGAATTCAGAAATGACTTGAAATAAAGATACATCCTGAATGTCATACCATGTAAAGCAGACAAAGGGGGATCTCTTTCAAATCACACATGTCCTGGACCCAGGTGGGCAAAAATGGTGAGGTGCCCAGGGGCCTGGTCAAGGGTGACCCCTGCTGGTGTGGTTGCAAGTGTGATGGATTGGCTTCCTTTCTTCCACCCAGAGAAGTGTAGGCATTAAAAGGGGGCCTACCAACCAAAGGAAAACCCCAACCACCAGTTTGGCCAAATCAATCATTCACTGCCAAGCTGGGTGTCTGATTTTATTTATCAATTTATAGCATTTCTATACTGCTTGATTAGCATAATGCTCTCAAAATGGTTTACCTAATATAAATAAAATATACCAAGTCCAACAACCAAAACAATTCAAAACAGATTTGTTTCCAATAAAAACATCTGTGCACAGTAAAATTTTCCAGGCCTATAAAATGTCAACAACAACAACAACAACACAGTACAATACATAATAACCATTCCACATGTACCAGACCATTTAAAAGCCAATATAAAACCATTAAAGTCAACAATTAAAATGGCAGGAAAATATAAAAAATAACCTGGCACCAGAAAGTATATAGCATCCAAAACAGGGCAGCAAGATTGTTAATGGGGACTGGCTCATGAGAACATTGTGTACCTACCTGGACCCTGAGGTCTTCTTCAGGCAT